>NC_080571.1:347312536-347532253 GCF_030247185.1 Malaya genurostris
AGCCCGTAGTCCGGTTGGCCGAGCAACGCATGCGCACGGTTTATTCTCAATAAACACGGAAAGGTTTGCGTCCGTCGTTTTCATTGATTCGGTTGTGTAATTTCTAGAGTTTCTTTCGTTATTTTGCGTTTGTTTGTTTGTATGTTGAAAATCAAAACCTTTGCCTCGCGACTTGTTGACGATTTTCACACCACTACAAGGCCCGAAGCGATTGGCGGTATGTTACGTGACCGCAAGCCGACCGTCCGCCTTTCCTACCCTGTCACCCATTGATTGTAGCAAAGTTGCTCACACACACACACACACTCCGATTCGTGTAGGTTGTGCAAATCAAGTCTTCCACAGACAATCAGCCGGACGGGCATGGCGATTTGTTGTGTTATGTGTGCTTTGCTTTTGCGGAGCGGAGTGCGCGCGCGATTTCGCTATTCCATTCGTTTACATGCATACTTTCGTAATACGAGGCTGTGGCCGTCGGTGCTGCTGCGGTAGCGACCTGCAACAAACCCGCAAGTTAGTATCACCCGAAGTGTCGCCTTAAAGTGTCGTGAATTTAGCGGAAGGATTAAAATCATTGTCATTGAATCAGCGCCGAATTCGAAATCGCAAACGGAACCCCAATACAAAACCGTGCTGACCGTGAATCGTGCGGTTCAGTCCGTGTGTGTCGCGTGTCCGAGACGACGACAGGTTCCGGAACGGAATTCGTTCAAGCAGTGCAAAGTTTTTCGACGTTTCGAAGTGCCCAAATGAAAGTTCGGATCGGCGAAAAAAGGTGCGAAAGGTTCAGCGAAGAATAATTGATCGGTGATCGGTTCCATTCGGTGCTGCTAAAAAGCAAAGTGTTCATTTTAGTTTCGCTTTTAAAATCACTCCCGCAAAACGTGACCGCTTAATTCCTAATAACTCTACATCGAACATAAAAACCTGCAGTTGTTTGTAATAAAACTACATGCATCAATATATATAAATACGACCGGTTGCTTCCTACGACCTATCTTATTGAATCAGTGTTGCCGATCATCGGTTGGGATCATCGTGGCCAGAATCATCATTTTTCATTCGATCATCAGAAACGCCTGATGGCACGTACTGGCAGAGATCGTCATTCTTGCTATCAGTTTATTTGCTTCTCTATAATTTATTTGCAAAAACTCGTATCTCATTCCTTATTGACTTAAGCTTGAACAATTGCACTATCGTACCAACGTTTTTGGCCATGTTTTCGATTAAAATATTCGATTCAGTAAACGAGCAGAGAATGGCTGCTAATCTATCCCTTTTGACCCCAGGCGCAATGTTGTATGAGACGTCACCTTATTCCAAGCAAACTGGAATACACGCTGCGCAAGAGCTTGCTTTGACTGTCACCAGCACCCTGTCCCATGCCCCACCGCAGCAGGCCATGGAGGGAGATGTCAGGGTTTTCGTACCGCACTTTGCTTTGCTTTGCTGTTGTGTTTATCTCGTATAGCTTTTCGTTCGCGTTCGATTCCGCTGTGGAGGAATCTCGACTGGTTCGCCGGTCCGGTCCGGGCCGGTCGTCACATCCACAACAAACTAGCGAGCGATATATTATTAATATCATTCATGCATGTAAAACCAGTTTTGTTAACTACGGAAACAACTGAAATCAAGTCAAGCTAAGGCAAGATGAGATTCCCGTATAGATATTTTTTTCGTTTTTTTCTTCTACTCTACCATTGCTACCGCCCAGTTCAGTCGCAGTAGGCTTTGCTTCGACTCCTTTTTTCCGTTCAGTGCAGCTCTTTGCTTACCGTTTCACCGATTAGAATGCAATAATTAGTGGAATAATCGTTTCAATATCCAATAATAATTGTTGTTCGTGAACAATTTCTTGCAGAATCTTCGTGCAAAGATTGCTAAAAACGATATAGAGAGAGAGAGAAAAAATGAAGAGCAACCATTTGGTGGTGGTTTACAGCAATTATCCAAACAGGCAAACAAATGATTAACCAAAAACAGCAGTGTTGGAAAGCTTTAATGCAAATTGTTAGTGAAGCTAATTGAAGAACCCGCGTGAAAGAGAGGAAAACCCGGAGTAATTACTCGACTCATTTTATCCCAAGCGATCGTTTTGGTGGTACGTTTAAGTGTTTTTTTTTTCTGGGTGTTTGATTGTTCAGAAATAACAGTACAAAAGAGAAACTACCGCGACCAAAACTAAGAAGACGGGCAGCAAGGTGAAATAAGATCAATCAATCTACCTACGTCAAAGATCCAGAAAGCTGGAAAAGCAGCTGGCGCAGCGCATTGAGTGCACCATGGGACCCACCAGCAACGCCGTGGAAGGTATGTTGAGAGGACTTATGCGTTGCTTTCTTGTTTTTCATATACAGATGCACCAAACCGCACCGTATTATTGAGCAGGTCGCCTTTTTCATTTGGCACAAATTATTTGCACCGCGCGCTTTGTCAGACATAATCATACCGCTATCAGTTTCCCGAACGCGAAATACGTCGCATTATCGGAACTGAATTTGGTTCAGTGCTTGCGGAAAAATAAAAACCGAATTCATCCAAGACAGCACTGACCCGGTCGATGTCAAACACGGTAAACAAACTGCCCGACCTTGAACTTTCCACCGTGGTTTGCTTTGATTGCAGTAGAAAATGTTTCTGTTTCTGAGGTATGTCCGGGTGGCGCCGAGAAGTTTGAATTACAGATTTAATTTGGTTCTCGGGTCAGAACATTGAATTACTAAATTAATTGAATATTTTCATTGAAAGAAAATTGCGTTCTAAATATTAACAGATAATCTTCAGTATATACGACTTTATAATTTGCATATCTCAACTTTTTATTGGCATACACCGAAGGAAGACGCCCACGTTTCATTTCCAGTGCATAACCGGTTACAGAGCAGCTCGGCAGTTCATTCTACTTAAGTTACGAGTTCCGTCTTTTTGCGATGTGTCCAAACCTACGGAAAAATGAATTTGGTTTTTGATTTTCTGCGACTCGATCTTGGGTCCGTCTGAACTCCCGCTGCAGACGCACTCGGTCTCAGAATACTGATTCCTGGAAGAAAGCGAGTGGGTAAAATCGGAAACATAGCCGGAACGACGTAAATATGAATGAAATTCAAGGGTTTTGAGGAGTGTTCAAGTTCTTTAACGTTGTACTCATTTTTGTTAGACGTTTTGATAAACGGTTTGGGCTGACATGAAAATACAACCCTTGGGCACGTTCATTTTAATTTTGTTTAGGTTTTGGTAGCTTGAGTAAACTTTTCTACAGCTCTCGCTACTTCTCTTTCCTTCTGTGACAAATCCCGCCTGGAACTTCACAGAAGGAAACATTTCAGAATTGTAGGGACTCATGCCCGAACCTCGGAAACCAGCCCGAATATTGTCGGATGTGCTTGCAAGTGGAAATACACTGTGGCTATGATTCCCGGAATGTCGTTAGATGGTAAAGTTTTTTGTCGTGTACGACCGTCATCCACGCTTCATAGATGGTATTATTGCTTTTTTTTTAATTAGACCATAGACGCTGCGGTCCGAAAGTTGGAGCTTATGGCCGCAGATCGACAGATAAGAATCATAGTTGAAGAGCAATAACAAAACGGGTCTGACATAGTGAATGAAATATTTAGCCAAATCCTGGTATTTTTTCCTGATATTCTGCCACTTGAATGCTGTGTTTCGGCGCCAAAACTTAAATTATCACTGATAAAGTGATCTTTCCTCTGAAAAACTAGAAAGGGAGGTGTGGAGGAACTCAAAGACCTATTACGAAATATGAAACTGTATTCAGGTCAAATCCAGTGTTCAAGAAAAAATGCACCGTGTTGAACTTGTGCACAATTTTTCGTGTGCAAGTTCAAGTTGTACTAAAGTCGTTTGTAGTGAGAAACAGGTGCAACAGCTACACCCAAGCCTCCGTTTACAAACACTTTTTATACGTTACCTCTTTTTACGTAACTCTTTTTACGAACCAAATCCCAAATAACGAAAACTTTTTTCACGAACCTACTTCTTAGGAAGAGGTTTTGGCATACATAGAAAGCGATTTCCTACTAATTTATATTCCATGGAAACTACTACAACATGGGTATTTTTGGAACGGGTTTAAAAAGTAGATTCCGGAAAATGATGTTTGAGGTATTTTGGAAATCCAAGATGGCGACTTCCGGTTGATTGATATTGCTTAAAACCCCTAACAAAATTGGTATTTTCGGAGCGGGGTTGATGAGTAGTTGTCGTAAGACGATGTTTAAGGTGGTTCTAAAATTCAAGATGGCGACTTCCGGTTTATCGATATTCCTTTACAATATGGGTATTATTGAAAAGTATTTAATAAACAGATGCCGAAAAACTATGCTTGGTGTCGTCTCGAATACCAATATAATATCCTCCGGTTTATCGATCTGCCTTAAAAACCCTTAAAACAAAGAAAATTCCGAAACATATTGGAGACCAATAAACTATGTTTGAGCTCGTTTCAAAATTCAATGAGGTTACTTCCGGTATAGTGTTTTCAAGGAATACCAAATTCAAGAGATACGGCAAAAACTTTCAAAAAATACTAATAAACCGGAAGTCTCTGTTTTGCATTTCAAAACCATCTCAAATTTCGTTTTCCGACTTCTACTCATCAATTTCGTTCCGAAAATATCCATACTGTAAGGGTTTTCAAGGAATATCAAGAAACCGGAAATCGCCATTTTGAATTTCAGAACTACCTCAAACATCGTTTTCCGACATCTACTCATTAATTCCGTTCCGAAGATACCTATATTGTAAAGGGTTTCAAGGAATATCGATAAATCGGAAGGCGTCATCTTGAATATCAGAACTACCTCAAACATCGTTTTTCGACATCTACTCATCAATTCCGTTCCGAAAATATCCATATTGTAAGGGATTTCAAGGAATATCAAGAAACCGGAAGTCGCCATCTTGAATTTCAGAATTACCTCAAACATCGTTTTTCGACTTCTACTCATCAATTCCGTTCCGAAAATATCCATATTGTAAGGGTTTTCAAGGAATATCAATAAACCGGAAGTCGCCATTTTGAATTTCAGAACCACCTCAAACATCGTTTTCTGGCATCTACTCATCAATTCTGTTCCGAAAATACCCATATTGTAAGGGTTTTCAAAGAATATCAACAAACCGGAAGTCGCCATCATGGAATTCAGATCCACCTCAAACATCGTTTTTCGACATCTACTCATCAATTCCGTTCCGAAGATACCCATATTGTAAGGGTTTTCAAGGAATATTAATAAACCGGAAGTCGCCATCTTGGAATTCAGATCCACCTCAAACATCGTTTTTCGACTTCTACTCATCAATTCCGTTCCGAAGATTCCCATATTGTAAGGGTTTTCAAGGAATATCAACAAACCGGAAGTCGCCATCTTGAATTTCAGAACTACCTCGAACATCGTTTTTCGACATCTACTCATCAATTCCGTTCCGAAAATATCCATATTGTAAGGGTTTTCAAGGAATATCAATAAACCGGAAGTCGACATCTTGGAATTCAGATCCACCTCAAACATCGTTTTTCGACATCTACTCATCAATTCCGTTCCGAAGATTCCCATATTGTAAGGGTTTTCAAGGAATATTAATAAACCGGAAGTCGCCATCTTGGAATTCAGATCCACCTCAAACATCGTTTTTCGACATCTACTCATCAATTCCGTTCCGAAGATACCCATATTGTAAGGGTTTTCAAGGAATATTAATAAACCGGAAGTCGCCATCTTGGAATTCAGATCCACCTCAAACATCGTTTTTCGACTTCTACTCATCAATTCCGTTCCGAAGATTCCCATATTGTAAGGGTTTTCAAGGAATATTAATAAACCGGAAGTCGCCATCTTGGAATTCAGATCCACCTCAAACATCGTTTTTCGACATCTACTCATCAATTCCGTTCCGAAGATACCCATATTGTAAGGGTTTTCAAGGAATATTAATAAACCGGAAGTCGCCATCTTGGAATTCAGATCCACCTCAAACATCGTTTTTCGACTTCTACTCATCAATTCCGTTCCGAAGATTCCCATATTGTAAGGGTTTTCAAGGAATATCAACAAACCGGAAGTCGCCATCATGGAATTCAGATCCACCTCAAACATCGTTTTTCGACATCTACTCATCAATTCCGTTCCGAAGATACCCATATTGTAAGGGTTTTCAAGGAATATTAATAAACCGGAAGTCGCCATCTTGGAATTCAGATCCACCTCAAACATCGTTTTTCGACTTCTACTCATCAATTCCGTTCCGAAGATTCCCATATTGTAAGGGTTTTCAAGGAATATCAACAAACCGGAAGTCGCCATCATGGAATTCAGATCCACCTCAAACATCGTTTTTCGACATCTACTCATCAATTCCGTTCCGAAGATACCCATATTGTAAGGGTTTTCAAGGAATATTAATAAACCGGAAGTCGCCATCTTGGAATTCAGATCCACCTCAAACATCGTTTTTCGACTTCTACTCATCAATTCTGTTCCGAAAATACCCATATTGTAAGGGTTTTCAAAGAATATCAACAAACCGGAAGTCGCCATCATGGAATTCAGATCCACCTCAAACATCGTTTTTCGACATCTACTCATCAATTCCGTTCCGAAGATACCCATATTGTAAGGGTTTTCAAGGAATATTAATAAACCGGAAGTCGCCATCTTGGAATTCAGATCCACCTCAAACATCGTTTTTCGACATCTACTCATCAATTCCGTTCCGAAAATATCCATATTGTAAGGGTTTTCAAAGAATATCAACAAACCGGAAGTCGCCATCATGGAATTCAGATCCACCTCAAACATCGTTTTTCGACATCTACTCATCAATTCCGTTCCGAAGATACCCATATTGTAAGGGTTTTCAAGGAATATTAATAAACCGGAAGTCGCCATCTTGGAATTCAGATCCACCTCAAACATCGTTTTTCGACATCTACTCATCAATTCCGTTCCGAAGATACCCATATTGTAAGGGTTTTCAAGGAATATTAATAAACCGGAAGTCGCCATCTTGGAATTCAGATCCACCTCAAACATCGTTTTTCGACATCTACTCATCAATTCCGTTCCGAAGATACCCATATTGTAAGGGTTTTCAAGGAATATTAATAAACCGGAAGTCGCCATCTTGGAATTCAGATCCACCTCAAACATCGTTTTTCGACTTCTACTCATCAATTCCGTTCCGAAGATACCCATATTGTAAGGGTTTTCAAGGAATATTAATAAACCGGAAGTCGCCATCTTGGAATTCAGATCCACCTCAAACATCGTTTTTCGACTTCTACTCATCAATTCCGTTCCGAAAATATCCATATTGTAAGGGTTTTCAAGGAATATCAATAAACCGGAAGTCGACATCTTGGAATTCAGAACTACCTCAAACATCGTTTTCCGACATCTACTCATCAATTCCGTTCCGAAAATATCCATATTGTAAGGGTTTTCAAGGAATATTAATAAACCGGAAGTCGCCATCTTGGAATTCAGATCCACCTCAAACATCGTTTTTCGACTTCTACTCATCAATTCCGTTCCGAAGATACCCATATTGTAAGGGTTTTCAAGGAATATTAATAAACCGGAAGTCGCCATCTTGGAATTCAGATCCACCTCAAACATCGTTTTTCGACATCTACTCATCAATTCCGTTCCGAAGATACCCATATTGTAAGGGTTTTCAAGGAATATCAACAAACCGGAAGTCGCCATTTTGAATTTCAGAACCACCTCAAACATCGTTTTTTGGCATCTACTCATCAATTCTGTTCCGAAAATACCCATATTGTAAGGGTTTTCAAAGAATATCAACAAACCGGAAGTCGCCATCATGGAATTCAGATTCACCTCAAACATCGTTTTTCGACATCTACTCATCAATTCCGTTCCGAAGATACCCATATTGTAAGGGTTTTCAAGGAATATTAATAAACCGGAAGTCGCCATCTTGGAATTCAGATCCACCTCAAACATCGTTTTTCGACATCTACTCATCAATTCCGTTCCGAAGATACCCATATTGTAAGGGTTTTCAAGGAATATTAATAAACCGGAAGTCGCCATCTTGGAATTCAGATCCACCTCAAACATCGTTTTTCGACTTCTACTCATCAATTCCGTTCCGAAGATACCCATATTGTAAGGGTTTTCAAGGAATATTAATAAACCGGAAGTCGCCATCTTGGAATTCAGATCCACCTCAAACATCGTTTTTCGACTTCTACTCATCAATTCCGTTCCGAAAATATCCATATTGTAAGGGTTTTCAAGGAATATCAATAAACCGGAAGTCGACATCTTGGAATTCAGAACTACCTCAAACATCGTTTTCCGACATCTACTCATCAATTCCGTTCCGAAAATATCCATATTGTAAGGGTTTTCAAGGAATATCAACAAACCGGAAGTCGCCATTTTGAATTTCAGAACCACCTCAAACATCGTTTTCTGGCATCTACTCATCAATTCTGTTCCGAAAATACCCATATTGTAAGGGTTTTCAAAGAATATCAACAAACCGGAAGTCGCCATCATGGAATTCAGATCCACCTCAAACATCGTTTTTCGACATCTACTCATCAATTCCGTTCCGAAGATACCCATATTGTAAGGGTTTTCAAGGAATATTAATAAACCGGAAGTCGCCATCTTGGAATTCAGATCCACCTCAAACATCGTTTTTCGACATCTACTCATCAATTCCGTTCCGAAGATACCCATATTGTAAGGGTTTTCAAGGAATATTAATAAACCGGAAGTCGCCATCTTGGAATTCAGATCCACCTCAAACATCGTTTTTCGACTTCTACTCATCAATTCCGTTCCGAAGATACCCATATTGTAAGGGTTTTCAAGGAATATTAATAAACCGGAAGTCGCCATCTTGGAATTCAGATCCACCTCAAACATCGTTTTTCGACTTCTACTCATCAATTCCGTTCCGAAAATATCCATATTGTAAGGGTTTTCAAGGAATATCAATAAACCGGAAGTCGACATCTTGGAATTCAGAACTACCTCAAACATCGTTTTCCGACATCTACTCATCAATTCCGTTTCGAAAATATCCATATTGTAAGGGTTTTCAAGGAATATCAACAAACCAGAAGTCGCCATTTTGAATTTCAGAACCACCTCAAACATCGTTTTCTGGCATCTACTCATCAATTCTGTTCCGAAAATACCCATATTGTAAGGGTTTTCAAGGAATATTAATAAACCGGAAGTCGCCATCTTGGAATTCAGATCCACCTCAAACATCGTTTTTCGACTTCTACTCATCAATTCCGTTCCGAAGATACCCATATTGTAAGGGTTTTCAAGGAATATTAATAAACCGGAAGTCGCCATCTTGGAATTCAGATCCACCTCAAACATCGTTTTTCGACTTCTACTCATCAATTCCGTTCCGAAGATACCCATATTGTAAGGGTTTTCAAGGAATATTAATAAACCGGAAGTCGCCATCTTGGAATTCAGAACTACCTCAAACATCGTTTTCCGACATCTACTCATCAATTCCGTTCCGAAGATACCCATATTGTAAGGGTTTTCAAGGAATATTAATAAACCGGAAGTCGCCATCTTGGAATTCAGATCCACCTCAAACATCGTTTTTCGACATCTACTCATCAATTCCGTTCCGAAGATACCCATATTGTAAGGGTTTTCAAGGAATATTAATAAACCGGAAGTCGCCATCTTGGAATTCAGATCCACCTCAAACATCGTTTTTCGACTTCTACTCATCAATTCCGTTCCGAAGATACCCATATTGTAAGGGTTTTCAAGGAATATTAATAAACCGGAAGTCGCCATCTTGGAATTCAGATCCACCTCAAACATCGTTTTTCGACTTCTACTCATCAATTCCGTTCCGAAGATACCCATATTGTAAGGGTTTTCAAGGAATATTAATAAACCGGAAGTCGCCATCTTGGAATTCAGAACTACCTCAAACATCGTTTTCCGACATCTACTCATCAATTCCGTTCCGAAAATATCCATATTGTAAGGGTTTTCAAAGAATATCAACAAACCGGAAGTCGCCATCATGGAATTCAGATCCACCTCAAACATCGTTTTTCGACATCTACTCATCAATTCCGTTCCGAAGATACCCATATTGTAAGGGTTTTCAAGGAATATTAATAAACCGGAAGTCGCCATCTTGGAATTCAGATCCACCTCAAACATCGTTTTTCGACATCTACTCATCAATTCCGTTCCGAAGATTCCCATATTGTAAGGGTTTTCAAGGAATATCAACAAACCGGAAGTCGCCACCTTGAATTTCAGAACTACCTCGAACATCGTTTTTCGACATCTACTCATCAATTCCGTTCCGAAAATATCCATATTGTAAGGGTTTTCAAGGAATATTAATAAACCGGAAGTCGCCATCTTGGAATTCAGATCCACCTCAAACATCGTTTTTCGACATCTACTCATCAATTCCGTTCCGAAGATACCCATATTGTAAGGGTTTTCAAGGAATATTAATAAACCGGAAGTCGCCATCTTGGAATTCAGATCCACCTCAAACATCGTTTTTCGACTTCTACTCATCAATTCCGTTCCGAAAATATCCATATTGTAAGGGTTTTCAAGGAATATCAATAAACCGGAAGTCGCCATCTTGGAATTCAGATCCACCTCAAACATCGTTTTTCGACTTCTACTCATCAATTCCGTTCCGAAGATACCCATATTGTAAGGGTTTTCAAGGAATATTAATAAACCGGAAGTCGCCATCTTGGAATTCAGAACTACCTCAAACATCGTTTTCCGACATCTACTCATCAATTCCGTTCCGAAAATATCCATATTGTAAGGGTTTTCAAAGAATATCAACAAACCGGAAGTCGCCATCATGGAATTCAGATCCACCTCAAACATCGTTTTTCGACATCTACTCATCAATTCCGTTCCGAAGATTCCCATATTGTAAGGGTTTTCAAGGAATATCAACAAACCGGAAGTCGCCACCTTGAATTTCAGAACTACCTCGAACATCGTTTTTCGACATCTACTCATCAATTCCGTTCCGAAAATATCCATATTGTAAGGGTTTTCAAGGAATATTAATAAACCGGAAGTCGCCATCTTGGAATTCAGATCCACCTCAAACATCGTTTTTCGACATCTACTCATCAATTCCGTTCCGAAGATACCCATATTGTAAGGGTTTTCAAGGAATATTAATAAACCGGAAGTCGCCATCTTGGAATTCAGATCCACCTCAAACATCGTTTTTCGACATCTACTCATCAATTCCGTTCCGAAGATACCCATATTGTAAGGGTTTTCAAGGAATATTAATAAACCGGAAGTCGCCATCTTGGAATTCAGATCCACCTCAAACATCGTTTTTCGACATCTACTCATCAATTCCGTTCCGAAGATACCCATATTGTAAGGGTTTTCAAGGAATATTAATAAACCGGAAGTCGCCATCTTGGAATTCAGATCCACCTCAAACATCGTTTTTCGACTTCTACTCATCAATTCCGTTCCGAAGATACCCATATTGTAAGGGTTTTCAAGGAATATTAATAAACCGGAAGTCGCCATCTTGGAATTCAGATCCACCTCAAACATCGTTTTTCGACTTCTACTCATCAATTCCGTTCCGAAGATACCCATATTGTAAGGGTTTTCAAGGAATATTAATAAACCGGAAGTCGCCATCTTGGAATTCAGAACTACCTCAAACATCGTTTTCCGACATCTACTCATCAATTCCGTTCCGAAAATATCCATATTGTAAGGGTTTTCAAAGAATATCAACAAACCGGAAGTCGCCATCATGGAATTCAGATCCACCTCAAACATCGTTTTTCGACATCTACTCATCAATTCCGTTCCGAAGATACCCATATTGTAAGGGTTTTCAAGGAATATTAATAAACCGGAAGTCGCCATCTTGGAATTCAGATCCACCTCAAACATCGTTTTTCGACATCTACTCATCAATTCCGTTCCGAAGATTCCCATATTGTAAGGGTTTTCAAGGAATATCAACAAACCGGAAGTCGCCACCTTGAATTTCAGAACTACCTCGAACATCGTTTTTCGACATCTACTCATCAATTCCGTTCCGAAAATATCCATATTGTAAGGGTTTTCAAGGAATATTAATAAACCGGAAGTCGCCATCTTGGAATTCAGATCCACCTCAAACATCGTTTTTCGACATCTACTCATCAATTCCGTTCCGAAGATACCCATATTGTAAGGGTTTTCAAGGAATATTAATAAACCGGAAGTCGCCATCTTGGAATTCAGATCCACCTCAAACATCGTTTTTCGACTTCTACTCATCAATTCCGTTCCGAAAATATCCATATTGTAAGGGTTTTCAAGGAATATCAATAAACCGGAAGTCGCCATCTTGGAATTCAGATCCACCTCAAACATCGTTTTTCGACTTCTACTCATCAATTCCGTTCCGAAGATACCCATATTGTAAGGGTTTTCAAGGAATATTAATAAACCGGAAGTCGCCATCTTGGAATTCAGATCCACCTCAAACATCGTTTTCCGACATCTACTCATCAATTCCGTTCCGAAAATATCCATATTGTAAGGGTTTTCAAAGAATATCAACAAACCGGAAGTCGCCATCATGGAATTCAGATCCACCTCAAACATCGTTTTTCGACATCTACTCATCAATTCCGTTCCGAAGATTCCCATATTGTAAGGGTTTTCAAGGAATATCAACAAACCGGAAGTCGCCACCTTGAATTTCAGAACTACCTCGAACATCGTTTTTCGACATCTACTCATCAATTCCGTTCCGAAAATATCCATATTGTAAGGGTTTTCAAGGAATATTAATAAACCGGAAGTCGCCATCTTGGAATTCAGATCCACCTCAAACATCGTTTTTCGACATCTACTCATTAATTCCGTTCCGAAGATTCCCATATTGTAAGGGTTTTCAAGGAATATTAATAAACCGGAAGTCGCCATCTTGGAATTCAGATCCACCTCAAACATCGTTTTTCGACATCTACTCATTAATTCCGTTCCGAAGATTCCCATATTGTAAGGGTTTTCAAGGAATATTAATAAACCGGAAGTCGCCATCTTGGAATTCAGATCCACCTCAAACATCGTTTTTCGACATCTACTCATCAATTCCGTTCCGAAGATTCCCATATTGTAAGGGTTTTCAAGGAATATTAATAAACCGGAAGTCGCCATCTTGGAATTCAGATCCACCTCAAACATCGTTTTTCGACTTCTACTCATCAATTCCGTTCCGAAGATACCCATATTGTAAGGGTTTTCAAGGAATATTAATAAACCGGAAGTCGCCATCTTGGAATTCAGATCCACCTCAAACATCGTTTTTCGACTTCTACTCATCAATTCCGTTCCGAAGATTCCCATATTGTAAGGGTTTTCAAGGAATATTAATAAACCGGAAGTCGCCATCTTGGAATTCAGATCCACCTCAAACATCGTTTTTCGACATCTACTCATCAATTCCGTTCCGAAGATACCCATATTGTAAGGGTTTTCAAGGAATATTAATAAACCGGAAGTCGCCATCTTGGAATTCAGATCCACCTCAAACATCGTTTTTCGACTTCTACTCATCAATTCCGTTCCGAAGATACCCATATTGTAACGGTTTTCAAGGAATATTAATAAACCGGAAGTCGCCATCTTGGAATTCAGATCCACCTCAAACATCGTTTTTCGACTTCTACTCATCAATTCCGTTCCGAAGATACCCATATTGTAAGGGTTTTCAAGGAATATTAATAAACCGGAAGTCGCCATCTTGGAATTCAGAACTACCTCAAACATCGTTTTCCGACATCTACTCATCAATTCCGTTCCGAAAATATCCATATTGTAAGGGTTTTCAAAGAATATCAACAAACCGGAAGTCGCCATCATGGAATTCAGATCCACCTCAAACATCGTTTTTCGACATCTACTCATCAATTCCGTTCCGAAGATACCCATATTGTAAGGGTTTTCAAGGAATATTAATAAACCGGAAGTCGCCATCTTGGAATTCAGATCCACCTCAAACATCGTTTTTCGACATCTACTCATCAATTCCGTTCCGAAGATTCCCATATTGTAAGGGTTTTCAAGGAATATCAACAAACCGGAAGTCGCCACCTTGAATTTCAGAACTACCTCGAACATCGTTTTTCGACATCTACTCATCAATTCCGTTCCGAAAATATCCATATTGTAAGGGTTTTCAAGGAATATTAATAAACCGGAAGTCGCCATCTTGGAATTCAGATCCACCTCAAACATCGTTTTTCGACATCTACTCATCAATTCCGTTCCGAAGATACCCATATTGTAAGGGTTTTCAAGGAATATTAATAAACCGGAAGTCGCCATCTTGGAATTCAGATCCACCTCAAACATCGTTTTTCGACTTCTACTCATCAATTCCGTTCCGAAAATATCCATATTGTAAGGGTTTTCAAGGAATATCAATAAACCGGAAGTCGCCATCTTGGAATTCAGATCCACCTCAAACATCGTTTTTCGACTTCTACTCATCAATTCCGTTCCGAAGATACCCATATTGTAAGGGTTTTCAAGGAATATTAATAAACCGGAAGTCGCCATCTTGGAATTCAGAACTACCTCAAACATCGTTTTCCGACATCTACTCATCAATTCCGTTCCGAAAATATCCATATTGTAAGGGTTTTCAAAGAATATCAACAAACCGGAAGTCGCCATCATGGAATTCAGATCCACCTCAAACATCGTTTTTCGACATCTACTCATCAATTCCGTTCCGAAGATTCCCATATTGTAAGGGTTTTCAAGGAATATCAACAAACCGGAAGTCGCCACCTTGAATTTCAGAACTACCTCGAACATCGTTTTTCGACATCTACTCATCAATTCCGTTCCGAAAATATCCATATTGTAAGGGTTTTCAAGGAATATTAATAAACCGGAAGTCGCCATCTTGGAATTCAGATCCACCTCAAACATCGTTTTTCGACATCTACTCATTAATTCCGTTCCGAAGATTCCCATATTGTAAGGGTTTTCAAGGAATATTAATAAACCGGAAGTCGCCATCTTGGAATTCAGATCCACCTCAAACATCGTTTTTCGACATCTACTCATTAATTCCGTTCCGAAGATTCCCATATTGTAAGGGTTTTCAAGGAATATTAATAAACCGGAAGTCGCCATCTTGGAATTCAGATCCACCTCAAACATCGTTTTTCGACATCTACTCATCAATTCCGTTCCGAAGATTCCCATATTGTAAGGGTTTTCAAGGAATATTAATAAACCGGAAGTCGCCATCTTGGAATTCAGATCCACCTCAAACATCGTTTTTCGACTTCTACTCATCAATTCCGTTCCGAAGATACCCATATTGTAAGGGTTTTCAAGGAATATTAATAAACCGGAAGTCGCCATCTTGGAATTCAGATCCACCTCAAACATCGTTTTTCGACTTCTACTCATCAATTCCGTTCCGAAGATTCCCATATTGTAAGGGTTTTCAAGGAATATTAATAAACCGGAAGTCGCCATCTTGGAATTCAGATCCACCTCAAACATCGTTTTTCGACATCTACTCATCAATTCCGTTCCGAAGATACCCATATTGTAAGGGTTTTCAAGGAATATTAATAAACCGGAAGTCGCCATCTTGGAATTCAGATCCACCTCAAACATCGTTTTTCGACTTCTACTCATCAATTCCGTTCCGAAGATACCCATATTGTAAGGGTTTTCAAGGAATATTAATAAACCGGAAGTCGCCATCTTGGAATTCAGATCCACCTCAAACATCGTTTTTCGACTTCTACTCATCAATTCCGTTCCGAAGATTCCCATATTGTAAGGGTTTTCAAGGAATATTAATAAACCGGAAGTCGCCATCTTGGAATTCAGATCCACCTCAAACATCGTTTTTCGACTTCTACTCATCAATTCCGTTCCGAAGATTCCCATATTGTAAGGGTTTTCAAGGAATATTAATAAACCGGAAGTCGCCATCTTGGAATTCAGATCCACCTCAAACATCGTTTTTCGACATCTACTCATCAATTCCGTTCCGAAGATACCCATATTGTAAGGGTTTTCAAGGAATATCAACAAACCGGAAGTCGCCATCTTGAATTTCAGAACTACCTCGAACATCGTTTTTCGACATCTACTCATCAATTCCGTTCCGAAGATACCCATATTGTAAGGGTTTTCAAAGAATATCAACAAACCGGAAGTCGCCATCATGGAATTCAGATCCACCTCAAACATCGTTTTTCGGCATCTACTCATCAATTCCGTTCCGAAGATACCCATATTGTAAGGGTTTTCAAGGAATATTAATAAACCGGAAGTCGCCATCTTGGAATTCAGATCCACCTCAAACATCGTTTTTCGACTTCTACTCATCAATTCCGTTCCGAAGATTCCCATATTGTAAGGGTTTTCAAGGAATATCAACAAACCGGAAGTCGCCATCTTGAATTTCAGAACTACCTCGAACATCGTTTTTCGACATCTACTCATCAATTCCGTTCCGAAAATACCCATATTGTAAGGGTTTTCAAGGAATATTAATAAACCGGAAGTCGCCATCTTGGAATTCAGATCCACCTCAAACATCGTTTTTCGACATCTACTCATCAATTCCGTTCCGAAGATACCCATATTGTAAGGGTTTTCAAGGAATATCAACAAACCGGAAGTCGCCATCTTGAATTTCAGAACTACCTCGAACATCGTTTTTCGACATCTACTCATCAATTCCGTTCCGAAAATATCCATATTGTAAGGGTTTTCAAAGAATATCAACAAACCGGAAGTCGCCATCATGGAATTCAGATCCACCTCAAACATCGTTTTTCGACATCTACTCATCAATTCCGTTCCGAAGATACCCATATTGTAAGGGTTTTCAAGGAATATTAATAAACCGGAAGTCGCCATCTTGGAATTCAGATCCACCTCAAACATCGTTTTTCGACATCTACTCATCAATTCCGTTCCGAAGATACCCATATTGTAAGGGTTTTCAAGGAATATTAATAAACCGGAAGTCGCCATCTTGGAATTCAGATCCACCTCAAACATCGTTTTTCGACTTCTACTCATCAATTCCGTTCCGAAGATTCCCATATTGTAAGGGTTTTCAAGGAATATTAATAAACCGGAAGTCGCCATCTTGGAATTCAGATCCACCTCAAACATCGTTTTTCGACTTCTACTCATCAATTCCGTTCCGAAGATTCCCATATTGTAAGGGTTTTCAAGGAATATTAATAAACCGGAAGTCGCCATCTTGGAATTCAGATCCACCTCAAACATCGTTTTTCGACATCTACTCATCAATTCCGTTCCGAAGATACCCATATTGTAAGGGTTTTCAAGGAATATCAACAAACCGGAAGTCGCCATCTTGGAATTCAGATCCACCTCAAACATCGTTTTTCGACTTCTACTCATCAATTCCGTTCCGAAGATTCCCATATTGTAAGGGTTTTCAAGGAATATTAATAAACCGGAAGTCGCCATCTTGGAATTCAGATCCACCTCAAACATCGTTTTTCGACTTCTACTCATCAATTCCGTTCCGAAGATTCCCATATTGTAAGGGTTTTCAAGGAATATTAATAAACCGGAAGTCGCCATCTTGGAATTCAGATCCACCTCAAACATCGTTTTTCGACATCTACTCATCAATTCCGTTCCGAAGATACCCATATTGTAAGGGTTTTCAAGGAATATTAATAAACCGGAAGTCGCCATCTTGGAATTCAGATCCACCTCAAACATCGTTTTTCGACATCTACTCATCAATTCCGTTCCGAAGATACCCATATTGTAAGGGTTTTCAAGGAATATTAATAAACCGGAAGTCGCCATCTTGGAATTCAGATCCACCTCAAACATCGTTTTTCGACTTCTACTCATCAATTCCGTTCCGAAGATTCCCATATTGTAAGGGTTTTCAAGGAATATTAATAAACCGGAAGTCGCCATCTTGGAATTCAGATCCACCTCAAACATCGTTTTTCGACTTCTACTCATCAATTCCGTTCCGAAGATTCCCATATTGTAAGGGTTTTCAAGGAATATTAATAAACCGGAAGTCGCCATCTTGGAATTCAGATCCACCTCAAACATCGTTTTTCGACATCTACTCATCAATTCCGTTCCGAAGATACCCATATTGTAAGGGTTTTCAAGGAATATCAACAAACCGGAAGTCGCCATCTTGAATTTCAGAACTACCTCGAACATCGTTTTTCGACATCTACTCATCAATTCCGTTCCGAAAATATCCATATTGTAAGGGTTTTCAAAGAATATCAACAAACCGGAAGTCGCCATCATGGAATTCAGATCCACCTCAAACATCGTTTTTCGACATCTACTCATCAATTCCGTTCCGAAAATATCCATATTGTAAGGGTTTTCAAAGAATATCAACAAACCGGAAGTCGCCATCATGGAATTCAGATCCACCTCAAATATCGTTTTTCGACATCTACTCATCAATTCCGTTCCGAAGATACCCATATTGTAAGGGTTTTCAAGGAATATTAATAAACCGGAAGTCGCCATCTTGGAATTCAGATCCACCTCAAACATCGTTTTTCGACATCTACTCATCAATTCCGTTCCGAAGATACCCATATTGTAAGGGTTTTCAAGGAATATTAATAAACCGGAAGTCGCCATCTTGGAATTCAGATCCACCTCAAACATCGTTTTTCGACTTCTACTCATCAATTCCGTTCCGAAGATTCCCATATTGTAAGGGTTTTCAAGGAATATCAACAAACCGGAAGTCGCCATCTTGAATTTCAGAACTACCTCGAACATCGTTTTTCGACATCTACTCATCAATTCCGTTCCGAAAATACCCATATTGTAAGGGTTTTCAAGGAATATTATTAAACCGGAAGTCGCCATCTTGGAATTCAGATCCACCTCAAACATCGTTTTTCGACTTCTACTCATCAATTCCGTTCCGAAGATACCCATATTGTAAGGGTTTTCAAGGAATATTATTAAACCGGAAGTCGCCATCTTGGAATTCAGATCCACCTCAAACATCGTTTTTCGACTTCTACTCATCAATTCCGTTCCGAAGATTCCCATATTGTAAGGGTTTTCAAGGAATATCAACAAACCGGAAGTCGCCATCTTGAATTTCAGAACTACCTCGAACATCGTTTTTCGACATCTACTCATCAATTCCGTTCCGAAAATATCCATATTGTAAGGGTTTTCAAGAAATATTAATAAACCGGAAGTCGCCATCTTGGAATTCAGATCCACCTCAAACATCGTTTTTCGACTTCTACTCATCAATTCCGTTCCGAAGATACCCATATTGTAAGGGTTTTCAAGGAATATTAATAAACCGGAAGTCGCCATCTTGGAATTCAGATCCACCTCAAACATCGTTTTTCGACTTCTACTCATCAATTCCGTTCCGAAGATTCCCATATTGTAAGGGTTTTCAAGGAATATTAATAAACCGGAAGTCGCCATCTTGGAATTCAGATCCACCTCAAACATCGTTTTTCGACATCTACTCATCAATTCCGTTCCGAAGATACCCATATTGTAAGGGTTTTCAAGGAATATTAATAAACCGGAAGTCGCCATCTTGGAATTCAGATCCACCTCAAACATCGTTATTCGACTTCTACTCATCAATTCCGTTCCGAAGATTCCCATATTGTAAGGGTTTTCAAGGAATATTAATAAACCGGAAGTCGCCATCTTGGAATTCAGATCCACCTCAAACATCGTTTTTCGACATCTACTCATCAATTCCGTTCCGAAGATTCCCATATTGTAAGGGTTTTCAAGGAATATTAATAAACCGGAAGTCGCCATCTTGGAATTCAGATCCACCTCAAACATCGTTTTTCGACTTCTACTCATCAATTCCGTTCCGAAGATTCCCATATTGTAAGGGTTTTCAAGGAATATTAATAAACCGGAAGTCGCCATCTTGGAATTCAGATCCACCTCAAACATCGTTTTTCGACATCTACTCATCAATTCCGTTCCGAAGATACCCATATTGTAAGGGTTTTCAAGGAATATTAATAAACCGGAAGTCGCCATCTTGGAATTCAGATCCACCTCAAACATCGTTTTTCGACTTCTACTCATCAATTCCGTTCCGAAGATTCCCATATTGTAAGGGTTTTCAAGGAATATTAATAAACCGGAAGTCGCCATCTTGGAATTCAGATCCACCTCAAACATCGTTTTTCGACTTCTACTCATCAATTCCGTTCCGAAGATTCCCATATTGTAAGGGTTTTCAAGGAATATTAATAAACCGGAAGTCGCCATCTTGGAATTCAGATCCACCTCAAACATTGTTTTTCGACATCTACTCATCAATTCCGTTCCGAAGATACCCATATTGTAAGGGTTTTCAAGGAATATTAATAAACCGGAAGTCGCCATCTTGGAATTCAGATCCACCTCAAACATCGTTTTTCGACTTCTACTCATCAATTCCGTTCCGAAGATTCCCATATTGTAAGGGTTTTCAAGGAATATTAATAAACCGGAAGTCGCCATCTTGGAATTCAGATCCACCTCAAACATCGTTTTTCGACTTCTACTCATCAATTCCGTTCCGAAGATTCCCATATTGTAAGGGTTTTCAAGGAATATTAATAAACCGGAAGTCGCCATCTTGGAATTCAGATCCACCTCAAACATCGTTTTTCGACATCTACTCATCAATTCCGTTCCGAAGATACCCATATTGTAAGGGTTTTCAAGGAATATTAATAAACCGGAAGTCGCCATCTTGGAATTCAGATCCACCTCAAACATCGTTTTTCGACTTCTACTCATCAATTCCGTTCCGAAGATTCCCATATTGTAAGGGTTTTCAAGGAATATCAACAAACCGGAAGTCGCCATCTTGAATTTCAGAACTACCTCGAACATCGTTTTTCGACATCTACTCATCAATTCCGTTCCGAAAATATCCATATTGTAAGGGTTTTCAAGGAATATCAATAAACCGGAAGTCGACATCTTGGAATTCAGAACTACCTCAAACATCGTTTTCCGACATCTACTCATCAATTCCGTTCCGAAAATATCCATATTGTAAGGGTTTTCAAAGAATATCAACAAACCGGAAGTCGCCATCATGGAATTCAGATCCACCTCAAACATCGTTTTTCGACATCTACTCATCAATTCCGTTCCGAAGATACCCATATTGTAAGGGTTTTCAAGGAATATTAATAAACCGGAAGTCGCCATCTTGGAATTCAGATCCACCTCAAACATCGTTTTCCAACTTCTACTCATCAATTCCGTTCCGAAGATTCCCATATTGTAAGGGTTTTCAAGGAATATCAACAAACCGGAAGTCGCCACCTTGAATTTCAGAACTACCTCGAACATCGTTTTTCGACATCTACTCATCAATTCCGTTCCGAAAATATCCATATTGTAAGGGTTTTCAAGGAATATTAATAAACCGGAAGTCGCCATCTTGGAATTCAGATCCACCTCAAACATCGTTTTTCGACTTCTACTCATCAATTCCGTTCCGAAGATACCCATATTGTAAGGGTTTTCAAGGAATATTAATAAACCGGAAGTCGCCATCTTGGAATTCAGATCCACCTCAAACATCGTTTTTCGACTTCTACTCATCAATTCCGTTCCGAAGATTCCCATATTGTAAGGGTTTTCAAGGAATATTAATAAACCGGAAGTCGCCATCTTGGAATTCAGATCCACCTCAAACATCGTTTTTCGACATCTACTCATCAATTCCGTTCCGAAGATACCCATATTGTAAGGGTTTTCAAGGAATATTAATAAACCGGAAGTCGCCATCTTGGAATTCAGATCCACCTCAAACATCGTTTTTCGACTTCTACTCATCAATTCCGTTCCGAAAATATCCATATTGTAAGGGTTTTCAAGGAATATCAATAAACCGGAAGTCGACATCTTGGAATTCAGAACTACCTCAAACATCGTTTTCCGACATCTACTCATCAATTCCGTTCCGAAAATATCCATATTGTAAGGGTTTTCAAAGAATATCAACAAACCGGAAGTCGCCATCATGGAATTCAGATCCACCTCAAACATCGTTTTTCGACATCTACTCATCAATTCCGTTCCGAAGATACCCATATTGTAAGGGTTTTCAAGGAATATTAATAAACCGGAAGTCGCCATCTTGGAATTCAGATCCACCTCAAACATCGTTTTTCGACTTCTACTCATCAATTCCGTTCCGAAGATTCCCATATTGTAAGGGTTTTCAAGGAATATTAATAAACCGGAAGTCGCCATCTTGGAATTCAGATCCACCTCAAACATCGTTTTTCGACATCTACTCATCAATTCCGTTCCGAAAATATCCATATTGTAAGGGTTTTCAAAGAATATCAACAAACCGGAAGTCGCCATCATGGAATTCAGATCCACCTCAAACATCGTTTTTCGACATCTACTCATCAATTCCGTTCCGAAGATACCCATATTGTAAGGGTTTTCAAGGAATATTAATAAACCGGAAGTCGCCATCTTGGAATTCAGATCCACCTCAAACATCGTTTTTCGACTTCTACTCATCAATTCCGTTCCGAAGATTCCCATATTGTAAGGGTTTTCAAGGAATATTAATAAACCGGAAGTCGCCATCTTGGAATTCAGATCCACCTCAAACATCGTTTTCCGACATCTACTCATCAATTCCGTTCCGAAAATATCCATATTGTAAGGGTTTTCAAAGAATATCAACAAACCGGAAGTCGCCATCATGGAATTCAGATCCACCTCAAACATCGTTTTCCGACATCTACTCATCAATTCCGTTCCGAAAATATCCATATTGTAAGGGTTTTCAAAGAATATCAACAAACCGGAAGTCGCCATCATGGAATTCAGATCCACCTCAAACATCGTTTTTCGACATCTACTCATCAATTCCGTTCCGAAGATACCCATATTGTAAGGGTTTTCAAGGAATATTAATAAACCGGAAGTCGCCATCTTGGAATTCAGATCCACCTCAAACATCGTTTTTCGACTTCTACTCATCAATTTCGTTCCGAAGATTCCCATATTGTAAGGGTTTTCAAGGAATATCAACAAACCGGAAATCGCCATCTTGAATTTCAGAACTACCTCAAAAATCGTTTTTCGACATCTACTCATCAATTCCGTTCCGAAAATCCAAATGTTCCAATTACTTCCGTCTATACACCAAAATTAAAATCCTACCTAAATTATTAAAAATAATAAGAAAACAATTAACCAAACCTCAAACAAAATTCAATCTCCAACCTACCTCAGCAAAGAAGGCTATGAAAATCACCTCCTCGATATCGCCTCACACTCGGTACAAATACGCAAACATGAACGGATTCATCACGTCTGCTGGGATGGTGCTGATAAAACGCATTGCGTCGCGTTCTAGTCCGAACTGACCAAAAGCTCCACACGCGAAAGTTGAACGAAAGTATCGAACAGTCCAGCGGCGATGGCGACGATTCTCCAGGCTGACTTGATCTGATTGAAGTCCGGTCAATGAATGAATGAATGAATGGGCAATGAAATGTCCAAACGGTTCAAGCAGTCGTTGAAAATTGTTACCTTCGCTAATGAAGGGGGTTAACTTTAGGAACAAAGTTGCCTTCGGTTTGACTTTCACGATTGTCGCCTGTTCAGAAATTATTTTAAATAACGGAATAACACTTCCAAGAGCGTGCATCACTAATGCAAACGTTTTATAAGCAGGGTAATTGTACCAATACTTAGCAGTTAACATATTTTTAATTTGTCAAATAAATGTAGGATCTGAGTTGATTACGGGTACGGTTACCCTATGTTTCTAACTGTCAGCGTCCCTGACGCAGGGCCGGGACATTCACTCGTATATAATTATCAGAAAAGTTTAGATGCTGAAGCAGTAAACTGTTTGATTATTTTTTCATCTGAATCAATCAACAGTTTTGTTTTAAATGGTAACTGTGAAGGAAGCTTGTTCGTTCGAAACATTTGGTTGCAGTGCCCAGAACAGTATCTGCTGCTAAGCTACTTTTCTGATTTGAAATTAACAATTTTGGAGGTATTTTACTTGAACTAGTCTGCAGGGTGTTTTAAGGAGATTTGTTTTTTTAAAATAGATATCATTCTTGTTTTGACAGTGTAATGTGAATTATGATTGAAGTCCGGTATCCCTAGTTTTTGAATGGCGATAATTCTCACTGGTGTCCAGTGATGTAGGATTACTCGTGAGAAACCTGTTTTGAATAAATTCAGCAAGCTAAACATTTTGATTCTCTCTAACCCCGGAGCTTTATTGCCACACGACAGAGGAGCAAACGAAATTGAAATCGTCATCTAGAAGATATCGATACATAATTTTCTAAATAACTTTCATGTATATTTAAAACAAAGTTTATAAGATAAATTTCTGAACAAAACGATCCGTATGAATTATAGTTTCTTCCCATACCAAAATCCACGCACTTTTCGAAATGGCTTCCCCCTAAATTACTTTCAAATCCTTTTTCGCACAGCTCAACACTTTTTTAAAGAAAAACTTTTTCGCAAATTCGCAAATTTTATGGCTTGATTTAAAACTCGAAACGATAAGTTTCGGTGTATCAATTCTTAGTTCCTGAAACTCGTCATTACGGTATTGAATGGAAATACAACAGTATGAGAAATTTTTAACCAACCTGCCGAAGTGGGAGACTAAATTGCATACATCACTTTGCTCTATTTTCGATTTTTCAGGCGAAATGTAGTAGTTCATAAGTAGTTTTGTTGAGGAAAATGCGGAAATTCGAAATGCCACGTTCAAATGGCAGAAAATAAAAAAATATTGAATTCATATCAATCTTATAAGGATTTTAATGATAATTTTAAATGCTTACGACTTCTTCATAAATGTCGTTCGGAGACGCAGTTCCCGATCGATCATTTTTGCAACGTAATCATGCTGCGTATTGACGATAATTTACCAAAATAAATTTTAAACCCGTGGTTTGAGCTATCTAGTTGTGCAAAAATTCCATTTACTGAGGGATTGAGCCAAATTTAGAAGAGGTTTTACGACACTTCGTAATTTCGTAACCCGGATGTCGGACCGAATATTCGGTTTCTATTCTATGAAACTATACAATTAGTCCAACCATTTCTTTAAAAAAATCTATGGTCCAGTCTTTTCTAAGAAAATGAAGAGTGCTTTGTCTTTTTTTGGTTTGGTCCAAACGAGCCGAAGCGAGGTCGGACAGCACACGAATAAAAACGATTTGGTGAAGCCGCATTAGTTTTTTTTTATTTGCACTCGGTTAACATAAAATAGCACTTTGATGTTTAGTAATCAATAGGGTCAACTATTTTTCTTGTAAATTCTGTTCTGAGGATCATGAATCAATCTTAATAATTTAAATCAAGAGAGTAGTCTTTCTGGATTAAACGCGGAGGAATGAATTTATCTGTTATTTTAAATATGAGATATTTCAGAACAGGTTTACAGGTTACCAAAACGGACGTAAAACGACCCTTTCGGTGAAATGGTAATATTGTGATTTCACATCTTTTAAAATGCCCATAAATGGAGCGTCGTATTTCACACAAATTTTTATTCAAAAACATGTAAAATTGTGTAATTTGAGAATTATATGGCTTCGATTTCAAGTCAAAAAATCGAAGAATAGGATCGACAGCAACAGCACCACTGGAACCAAGAAACATTAGTTCACAAAGCAGTGGGAAAAGTCGCTGATACAAAAACATCGATACCAAATGAAAATGAATGGATTTTAACAATCAATCGCTTGTTGGATAGCTATTACCGTGCGGAATCTAAGTATCAAAACATATTTTGTTTACACAACTGTGACAGATATTGTCGAAACACTGAAAACTGACTTGTTTGATCATAATCGGTCCAGTCATCTCTGAGATCTCGACCTCTTTGTTGACAACACATTTCGTATCGGGCATTTGCTTAGTTCATCGAGCTGAATCGATTGGTATACGACACTCGGCCCTCCGGACCTCGAAAAAAATTTCCCTAGTTTGAGCGAATTCCATACCATTTTTTTATATTTATAAAAAAGGTAAAAATGAGATGGAACAGAAATAATACGCTGACAGAAGTTTCGTAAGTGGTAAACTCTAAATGGTCAATAATTCTCAAATAGTGGGCTTTCCCATCGAAAAAAATATATGTCTGAGAAAGTGCCAAAGCAAATATATTCATGACAAGTTTATATAGACATGAAGAATTTTTCTAAGAAATCATTGCGAAATCCCATCCAGGATCAAGCCAACATATTATTTGCAAATATGATGTTAACGGCGTATCATTCAATTCTTATGATATTTATAAGAGAGATAATAAAAGTGAGCATTTAAAAACTTGAAAGGTGTTATGATCACAAGTTGGTTGAACAATTTTCAGATCATGTCTGTATTCAAAGTTCAATTCCAGGGTATGGGGAAAATATTCAGTCATGCTTTCATCTTAGCAAATGCGATTGCGATGATCTTTAGTTTGACTCTTTTCATCAAGTTTTGTACTGTCTCCTTCGTCGATATTTCCGGTCCTCGCTCCAGTCGTAAATAGTGAATATATCACAACGATAACTTTTCTCGAAAAAGAACTTCGGAGGGAACATATTAAAAACTGCTGCTAATATTATTCCGATCACTCGCACAAACGCCTTGTTCTATTAAAATATAGATAAGAACTATATAATTTTTTTTCACTTATTTCTGATCGTTATTTGTTTATTTGTTTCCACGCGAACATGTTCGCATGACAACGAAACAGCTTGCCAGGTTGCCAGTAATGTTTGCGTAAAACTCGCACTGCTTACAGTGTTGTCAACACTGCCATTATTAGGGCTTACTGGTTACCTGGGAAGTTGGCATTTGTCCCAATATTTCTCTATTCGGCGTAGCTCTGGCGTCTTGAGTGCAGGGCATTTCCTTGAGCATGACGTTGTTAGTGGAATACCATTCCACGATGCCGAGACGATAATTTAAGCCAAAGCAGACGTCCGGCTTACCCTTTTTTTTTGTTGTAGATGATCCCGGTCGTGATTTAAATCCTGCATGGGAAGCTCTTTCAAAATCTGAATGTCTTGTATAGGTTCCACCGTTCTGTACCTTGTAATCTAACTTCATTAGCTGCTTTTGCGAAAGATCGATTTGATTTGCTCATCGCACGTTTTGCTTGTATTCCAATTCGATGCACGATTGTAGACGGAACTCCCAGTTTGCTAACGAAATCTTGGATGGAGAAGTTGGGGTTCTGCCGATAACAGAGATTTTTTTTGACAATTTTGCGACATCCAGTGTTCGGCATCAAACTCTACATTTTTGCGTGCGAGTAGCTTGAATTTTCGTGATGGCGAGCAAAATTTTAAACGTTGCTACTCTTGCTTCGATGTTAGTAGGCACGATAACTAAGTCAACTTGCAATTGCAACGCGATCAATTCAATTAGGAGAAAAAACTTTTGAGCTTCACATGCAAACTTTTCAAGTTTAAACGCACTATGGGATATCGGAAGTATACATAACGCTCGTATCCGTACTGTATTTTACAGTATTGTACTGTATTTTGGACCCAAAAACTGCGTTTTACTGTTTTTAACCCTCAAATGTACTGTATTTTAATTTGTACTGTATTTTTGCACTGAAATGTACTGTATTTATCAAACCAAAAATTAATACACCATTTTAAATATTCAACGCATCGGATTTTAATTCGTGGTAGTACAAACGCCAGAAAGGACAGTGACAACACGTAACGAATGTAAGAACAACCAAATAACAATGCTTTCAATGATTATGCTTCTTCAGAGCGCGTCATAACAATTAAGCAAAATTTTGATGATTAAATAAAAAAAAATGTCTCAACCACCTCGGCTGAAAAGTTCGTATCGTTTAATAGAAACACACATTTTTTTGCCAAAATTTGTTTTTATTATTCAACATAATTGCCATCAGAGGCGATACAGCGATTATAGCGATCTTCCAACTTTTCGATACCATTTTTGTAGAACGCTTTGTCCTTTGCCTCAAAATAGGCCTCAGTTTCAGCGATTACCTCTTCATTGCTTCTAAATTTTTTACCAGCGAGCATTTTCTTGAGGTCTGAGAACAGGAAAAAGTCACTGGGGGCCAAATCTGGAGAATACGGTGGATGAGGGAGCAATTCGAAGCCCAATTCGTTCAATTTCAGCATGGTTTTCATCGACTTGTGACACGGTGTGGCATTGTCTTGATGAAACAAAACTTTTTTCTTCTTCAAATGAGGCCGTTTTTTTTTTAAATTTTGTCCTTCAAACACTCTAATAACGCTATATAATAGTCACTGTTGATGGTTTTTCCCTTTTCAAGGTAGTCGATGAAAATTATACCATGCGAATCCCAAAATACAGACGCCATAACCTTATCGGCCGATTGTTGACACTTTCCACGCTTTGGGTTCGGTTCATCGCGTGCAGTCCACTCAGCTGACTGTCGATTGGACTCCGGAGTGAAGTGATGGAGCCATGTTTCGTCCATTGTTATATGTCGACGAAAAAAATCGGGTTTATTTCGATATAACAGCTCCAAACATTGCTCAGAATCATCAATTCGTTGTTGTTTTTGATCGATTGTGAGCTCACGCGGCACCCATTTTGCACAAAGCTTTCTCATATCCAAATATTCGTGAATAATATGTCCAACACGTTCCTTTGATATCTTTAGGGTGTCAGCTATCTCGGTCAACTTCACTTTACGGTCATTGAATATCATTTTGTGGATTTTTTTCACGTTTTCATCGGTAACAGCCTCTTTTGGACGTCCACTGCGTTCATCGTCTTCGGTGCTCGTATGACCAGTACGAAATTTTGCAAACCACTTACGAATTGTTGCTCCGCCCGGTGCAGAGTCTGGATAACACTCATCAAGCCATTTTTTGGTATCGGCGGCACTTTTTTTCATCAAAAAGTAGTGTTTCATCAAGACACGAAATTCCTTTTTTTTCCATTTTTTTCACAATAACAAAAGTAGCTACACTCAAAATGCAATATCTCACAAACTAATAATCAGACAGCTGTCAAATTTATACACGTATCTTTTGAAGGTTGGTACTAACTTAAAATGGTATGGAATTAATTCTAGTGGCGCCCTCTCATAGAAACGATACGAACTTTTCAGCCGATCTGTTAATGAAGTAAACAGATTGAAAAGATGATATGCGATTACAACTGTGTGATGAAAACCGTAAAAAAGCTACCGCAGAGACGGGTCTCGAACCCGCAGCAAGCACCTATCCGGGGAAATTGTTTTGCCAATTAAGCTACCCTGCATGTAAAACACACGAAGAAACAGTCTGCGGGTTCGAGTCCAGTCTCTGCGGTGGCTTTATTAAAATTTGTTACTGTGACCGGAATGTTTACTTAGTCGCACATATCTAAGACCTTCTAAATGTCCATTTCTAGAGCACAAAAATCCACAAGAGCTGTGATAGATTTTGAAAAGTGTTCCGAGATAGCTCCCTTACTTTGATTCGTGGAGAACGGAAAACATATTCTAAATTTGTAAGTCGTAGTAGTTGATGGCCGTACAAACTTACTTTGGTTATACAGATTTCGGTATTAGGTTCCGGAAGTAGCGGTCTAAAATTCCAAAATGAAACTAGCATCGATTTCTCAGAGATGACTTAAGGCTTGGGATAAAACAGATAAAAGTTCGAGGAGGCTAAATCAGATGAACAAAGTGGATGGGCAAGTAATTGGAACTCTAAACCGTTGATTTTGACCATGGTAGCGATGCTCATGTACTTCATGTTCATGGGCCTTTCACAGCGATTTCGATCTTCAATCGTTCCATTAATGTACGCAAATACTTCGTAGTCCTGTAAAAGTATATTGTGAGAATCCCAGAAAATCCCGGCTTCATGACCTTTCCGACTCATTGAGCCTCCCTTCCAGAACACAGTCCATTGTCGGGTAATCTTTTTGTTCTCTGACGTATTATAATGGATCCAGCCAAACATGTACTCGAAGTGCGCTTGCGTTCGTCTTTTCAGCCCCAAATAAGTATATGTAGGATCTAGCTGCAGGATATCTTTCTCATCTGCATTCTGTTTCCGGTCATCGTTTTAGTGTCTTATTATTATTGTCGTTTATTTTGCCCCAGATTAAACCACCATTTTATTTAGTTTTGAAACTATTCACTTTGTATCAAACTTATTTTTTGTTTCTGTGTTTGATTTCGTACCCCTCTGGGTACGTGCCTGGAAACAACCAAATAACGATTAAATTGGATTTGAGTGCAATCGGAAACATCAGAAACTCACGAAATACTGATTTACGAATAGTTTTCCGATAATGAAACAATTTGGATGATAAAAAAATCATTAAGTCAAAAATAAGCAAAATTCTCAATCTCAATCCAAGCGAAAAATGGTAGAAGTGTAGAGGAAAATTAGAAAGTGACCAATTTTATCCAAATCGAATGAATCACGTTTTGAATAGTTCATTTCTGCAGCTTCACTGAAACAGTGTTTTTTTTTTTTGGGACCGGAAACGCTGTTCGGAATTGTCAGTTTTCAGTTTTCAGAGAACGTTTTCCATGATTTTAATTTTTCACATTGATATGATTTTTTACAAGCAATAATTGTTCAATAATACCAAGTAGTCAGTTATCATTTGATGAAAAATTATCCATATGTCGGTCTCCACAATGTAGAAAAAAGCTCCCTAGGTATAGATCCGTCTCAACAGGGTAAAACACGAATAAGTCACATTCAGAAGTGATTGAAATATTGCCAACGTCATCGGAAAAACATTGCCCACTGTAACCTGAAAAAAAAATCGAATCGAATCAAGCCTAGCAAATAAACAAAACTCTAACTTACCTCCAACGGTCGCTGAGCTCTAAGAATGATCAGTAAAAGCTTTTTCCGAATCGACATATCCAAATCAAACCACGGTTCGATGTAGGCCGCGTAGGCAATGGTCATGCTCTCCTCACTCAGTTCGTTGGCATGCCAGTAGACGATGAATAAGTTGAAAATTATGGAGAAAAAACATCCCATTGCGAGCATTGCTTGAGTACGGTTTACTGTCTATTATATGATAGAAAAAAAGGAACTATTTCAAACAATCAAAAACTATATCAATTTTTACACTTACGACTATCAGCTCATAAAGCGAAACGCACAACATAATTCCAAACGAGAGCAGTTCCACGAAGAAGACGTAGGTCACGAGCGAGTTCAGTTCGTTTACAAATCCGATAACTCTTTGATGTTGTCGAATTATTGAAGTCAACTTGGAATACTGACGGGAGTCTCTGCTGACGGCATACTCCTTGAACTGGTCGAGCTGACGCACTATTGCATTAATCTGAACCATGCCGAACAATGTGCAGTTTGTGAAAATACTACTGAACAGAAGAAACATACATCCATCGATCATCGTAATCAAAAACTCCACGACGTACAAAACTTCCCACTGAGGCGAGTAGGAAGTTTCCACCCAGGGGACAAATATTTTGAACGGCAATTCTCGCTCTGCCGTGAATATACCCGAATACAAGAAAAAACATATACCGATCAACATCGACAAACTCAGATTGGCGGTCAACATGATTCGAGCCCGCTTTGTCCATCGTTGTACTAAATTCCGGATGTGTTCATCCTTCAATGCCTCAATCTCCTTGTAGACAATAGCAATATTCTCAAATAACCGTTCAAATTCATCCCGTCTCTGCACCATACGTGTTGCTCGTACCTCAACAAAACAATGAAACAATCTTTAGGTTTTCAAAAAGAAAAAGAGTCACTCGTCAAACTTACAATTGCGTTGAACCAAACCATTGCAAAGAAGGCGTTGAAAATCACCTCATCGATGTCGCCCCACACGCGGTACAAGTACACGAACATGAACAGATCCATCAAGCCTACTGGGATGATGCCGATGTAGCGCAAGTTTAGTACAAACGACCAGAAGCGCCATACGCGAAAACTGAACGAAATTATCGGACAGTCCAGTGGCGAAGATGGCGGTGACCACGCTTCCATGCTGACCAGATCTGATTGAACTTCTACGACAATGGAAAATCCAAAACCTACTGCGATGGTTGCTGTCAACTTCCAACCTTGAACTAATGAAGGGTTATGCTTTTGAAAAAAAATAAACTTTCAATCAGTTTGAAAATTGTTTTTCTAATTGGGAATAATGATCGAATGACAGTCGGGTAGGTGTGAATAATTAATAAAGATCACGGTACGCTCAATTTTTACCGTCATACATTTTTCTTCAATCTCAATCCTACACCGAACACGGTGAGGTAACAAATCCGGAACGAGCAAATCAAAGTGCCAATAGTTTTTGTCATGCAGACCATTTCAAACAGTACCGTGAGAGTTAAAGTCTCCCAAGACGAACGTGAATCAGTGATTTTTCTTAGGCATTCAAAATTTAAGGGGTACTTGGGGATTCAGGAAACGGAATCACTTATCGGAATTGTTTGTTTCAGTTTTCAAAAAAAAAAACGTTTTCCTGTATTGTAATGCAAAAAACACTTTCGAGAGTTTATTACATTGATAAGATATTTTTATATGAATTATTTTCATTTGATCTGTTTGTCCAATACTGCTAGTTATACATCCGTCTCAACAAGGTGAAACTCGAATAAGTCATATTCAGAATTGATCGAAACATTGCCAAAGTCATCGGAAAAACATTTCCCACTGTAACCTGAATCGGAAAGCAAATGGCATCAAGCAGCACCAATAAATACTACTACAACTTACCTGCAACGGTCGCTGAGCTCGGAGAATGATCAGTAAAATCGTTTTTCGAACCGAGACATCAAACTCAAGCCACGGTCCGTTGTAGGCAGCGTTGGCAATGGTCATGCTTTCCTCCCGAAGCTTGGTGGCATGCCAAAAAATGATAAATAAATTGAGTAAAATTGAACAAAAAAATACCGACACGAGCATTATTTGAGTAGGGCTCTCTGTCTGTAAAACGGGAAAAACAAACTGCAGGTTGTAATTGTTAACCAAAACTGAATCTTTTTCATCCACTCACGACTATCACCGCATAAAGCAAGACGCACAGCATAATCCCAAACGAGACCAGTTCCACGAAGAAGACGTCGGACACAAGAGAGTTCATTTCGCTCACATAAACAATAACTCTTTGATGTTGTTGAATTATTGAAGTCAACTTGGAATACTGACAGGAGCCACTATTTAATGTCTCTAGTTGACGCTCTACCGCATTTAGCTGTACCAAACCAAACAATATGCAACTGGTGAAAAAGCTGGTAAACAGAAGAAACATACACGCACCGGGAATTGTAATTAAAATTTCACAAAAAAACAACATTTCCCACTGTGGCGAGTCCAACGACTTCAATCCAGGAATAAACAATTTGAACGGTTTTGTTCGACCTGCAAAGAACACACCAAAATATTCGAGAAAGCATGTGCCGAAAAAAATCGATAAACTCTGATTAGCGATTAGCATGAATCGAGCCCGTTTCGTCAATCGTCGAATTGTATTTTGAATGTTTTCATCCTTCTTCGCCTGCAATAACAGAAAAAAACCTAAACATTACTCTTTCATAATCAAAACAGAACAAACCTCAATCTCTTTGTACACAATAGCAATATTCTCAAAACACTTTTCAAATTTATCCCGTCTCAGTTCCAAACACATCAGTCTTACCTAAAAAGGTCATTGAAAACCAATCAAACTAACTTTGAACTTCAACGAACTTACGATTGTGTTTAACCAAAAAACAGCAAAAAACGCTTTGAATGTCATCTCTTCGATGTCACCCCACACTTGGTACAAATTCGCAAAGATGAACAGATCCATCAAGCCTACTGGGATGATGTTGATGTAGCGCAAACGCTTCGAAGCAAACGACCAAAAGCGCCACATGCGGATGTTCAACGAAATTATCGGACAGTCCAACGGCGAAGATGGCGGCGACCACGCTTCCATGCTGACTAGATCTGATTGAAGCACGATTCATTTGAAAATCGAAGCCTGCTGCGACGGTTTCTGCTCGTGTTGAAAACTTTCGAATCTACTAATGAAGGGTTTTGCTTTTGAAACGAACACTCAAGCAAGTTTCAAAGTGGGATTTCAAATTGGAAATAATGATCGAATGGAAGGTGTGAATAATAAATAAACACGTTTTTAAGCACAATTTTTACCATTATGAATTTTCCATTGGATTCCGAACACGGTGGTGAAACTAATTGGAAATAAACAAATCTCAAAGTCTTGATTATACGTTTCGTTTGTGGAATTTGGACAATTCGTAGCTACAATGCTATTGGAACTGAGAACACTACCATCGGTGCCCCTATGCATTGAACCGACATCCTTGGATAGAATCGGAAACAATAGAATACCTAGTTTGGTTGTGAAGTGCAGAATGCAAACTATTTCCTCTTTCCTCTTTCCTATTTCCTATTTCCTATTTCCTATTTCCTATTTCCTATTTCCTATTTCCTATTTCCTATTTCCTATTTCCTATTTCCTATTTCCTATTTCCTATTTCCTATTTCCTATTTCCTATTTCCTATTTCCTATTTCCTATTTCCTATTTCCTATTTCCTATTTCCTATTTCCTATTTCCTATTTCCTATTTCCTATTTCCTATTTCCTATTTCCTATTTCCTATTTCCTATTTCCTATTTCCTATTTCCTATTTCCTATTTCCTATTTCCTATTTCCTATTTCCTATTTCCTATTTCCTATTTCCTATTTCCTATTTCCTATTTCCTATTTCCTGTTTCCTATTTCCTATTTCCTATTTCCTATTTCCTATTTCCTATTTCCTATTTCCTATTTCCTATTTCCTATTTCCTATTTCCTATTTCCTATTTCCTATTTCCTATTTCCTATTTCCTATTTCCTATTTCCTATTTCCTATTTCCTATTTCCTATTTCCTATTTCCTATTTAGATTTTTCAAATTTATTAAACCAAATTGCACTTTACTTGAAATGAGGATCTGGTGTAGGACAGTTGAGTTTGAAGTTTTGAGTCGAAAGAACCAAAAACACTTCAAATTATCATAAAATTTTTATATGTAATGAAACGTTTTTTATCGAAAGAATTTGTTTAAAAATAAATTGACTCGAAAAAAATTGTTTTGGCTTCGAAAAATTTCGAGAATTCTGTTATCGGAATTTTACTTTTTGAAGCCGAAAGTCCTAAATTTGCACGAATATTGTTCGAGATAACACCAGATCTTCACGTTTCATGCAATTTTAAGACATTTGGCGTAAAAAAATCGATTCCGGAAATCTGAACAGTTTTCGAAGCCCGAAGTCGATTTTTCTCAAAAAAATTTCGTGCCTTTCATACAATTCTTAAAATCAATTTTTTTTCAAAAAAAATTCTTTTTCGGAAAGACACTAGATCTCGATGTATGATGCAATTCTAAGACATTCAACATCAGAAGCTTTTCTTCTATTTCGGAAATTTCATGAACTGATGAACGAACGGTTTGAAGTTTTCCTAAAACATGTCGAAGTCAGTCAAATTTTCCAAGTAAGCAATATTTTGGCAGCCATTCGTAGTAGGCCCAAATCTACAAATAACTAGGGGAACGTGCCACTTGAGCCAATTAGTTCTGAAGAGATAGAAACAATATCTAATCCTTGTTAATCAATTTGGCTTCGCAAATGCTGCTGGCGGAAGTATTCCTCCGGTTTTTCTATTCCGTTCGTCTTTCTCATATTATTCATTATTTCTTATATAATACATCGAAAATAATCGAAATACTCCTTTTTTTCTCACTTTAGCGATTTTTTTAATTTATGCGAATTTTTCATGGGAATTTTACGATCTATGTGGTTTTTATGGGATTTTTTTACAGTGCGTATCCCCCGCATAAAAATTACTTAAGTGTAATTGATTATTATATTATTATAATTATTTACGATATTTTTTAGATCCATTTATATGATATACACGTATTTCCAACAAAAAATATTTGAAACATCTAATTAGAAATAAAATGCTAATCGCTTTAAAACATATCGAGTTTTTTAGAATAACGAATATTTCAATTTTTTTTAAAAAATAAATTTATTTAATTTTATTAAATAATTATTTTAAGAGATTAGCTTAAAAATAAATTGTGGTATTTATAGTTTTATTAAATCATTTATTAATTTTTTTATGAAATATTGTTTAATATAAATTGAATTGTTTAGTAAAATATAAATTTTAAGTTTGAAAGTTTAAAAATAATGAATTTTTTTTAAATTGGGTTTCCGAAGTTGGGCGGTCTTCTATACGGATCTCAGATGTTTTACGCCTTTAAGTGGTTTTTCAAAGTTTTAAGTTTTTCTTTAGTGGATTTCCGAAGTAATGCGGTTTTTGTAAACGGATTTGTGAAGTTTTATTGTTTTCATGCTGCATTTTTGATGCGAGTTTCCGACGGTTTGCTGTATTTAAAGCAGATTTCTGAATTCATGCGGTTTTATTTCTAGTCTTATTTTCGTGTTTTTTATGTGGATTTCCGAAATAACGGGATGCTTTTAATGTGGATTTCTGAAGTTTTGTTAATTTTTGAATGCGGATTTCCGAGGATATGTGATTTTTTTTATTCAGGTTTCCGAAATTAAGAAGTGGAATTTCAAACGTCTGCGGTTATTTTAAAGCGAATTTTTTAAACATATGCACGATTTTCTGAAGTTAGTTGTTTCGTGGATTTTTTTATTTGGATTTCCAAAGTTATGCAGTTTTTGCAAGTGTGATTTTCGAAATTATTTTTTTTTATGCGAATATCCGAAGATATGCGGTTTTTGAAGAAGATTTTCGAATTTACTTGTTTTTTCAATAAAACAGATTTCCGAAGTTATGAGTTCTTTTAAACGGATCTCCGATGTTATGAGTTTTTTATGCGGAATTCCGAAGTTATGTGGATTTTTTAGGGCGAATTTCTGAAGTTATGCGGTTTTTTTTTGTTACGTGAATTTTTGATTGCGGATTTCCGAAATTATGCGATTTTTTTATTTGGATTTCCGTAGTTATGCGGTTTTTACAAAGCTGATTTTCGAAATTATTTGTTTTATTTTTTATGGGGATGTTATGCGAATATCCGATGATATGCGGTTTTTAAAACAGATTTTCGAAGTTATGTATTTTTAAAACGGAGCTCTGTTTTTTTATGCGGATTCCCAAAATTATACGGGATTTTTATGAGGACTTTCAAAGTTATGCGGTTTATTTGAAGCGGTTTTTAGAAATTTTGTGTTATTTTAGGCGAATCTCCCAGGCGTTTTTTAATCGGATTTCCGAAGTTATATTGTTTTTAGCCTGCATTTTTAGGGCGAGTTTCCGAAGTTTTGCAGTATTTAAAGCGGATTTCGGAAGTTATGCGGTTGTTTCTAGACTGATTTTCTAAATTAGGTGTTTTTTATGCGATTTTTGAATGCGTAATGCGATTTTTGAATGCGGATTTCCGAGGATATGTGATTTTTTTATTCAAATTTCCGTAGTTAAGAAGCAGAATTTCAAACGTCTGCGGTTATTTTAAAGCGAGATTCGATATTATATGTTTTTAAGCGTATGCACGATTTTTTATTGGAATTTCCGAAGTTATACGATATTTTAATGCAGATTTCCAAAGTTATGCGAATATCCTAAGATATGCGGATTTCCGAAGTTATGTGTTCTTTTAAGTGGATCTCTGATGTTATGAGCTTTTTATGCGGAATTCCGAAATTATGCGGTTGTTGCAAGTCTGGTTTTCGGAATTATTTGTTTTTTTTATGCGGATTTTCGAAGTTTTTGCAATTTTTATGTGAATTTCCGAAGTTATGGATTTTTCAAGCGGATTTCTGAAGTTTTAGCGGTTTTATATACGAATTTCCTATGCTTTTCATATGGTGCGCATTCTTCGCAAAAAAGAGAATGCAGTTAAATTGATTTAAAGTTCTTATCGGCCAAAAAATTGCATCTCGATTATTGAATTACGAGTTTTTTAAGATGTAAACTAGAGGCATTTATTATCCAATTTAATAAATTCGTTACTCATCACATTGTTACTCTTGAAATTGACATTTTCACTCTGGGCACCCTATCTCCGGAACCGGTCGTTGGATCTCAATAAAAATCGCAATATTTTTATGGTATCTATCGTGTCATTTTAACACTGGATAGCTTGAATAGATAGTTTCAAATTAAAGGTTCTTTGTTTTTATTTCATCTAAATTACAGTTAATTTGCTCTTAAGCGTACCGATAAAAAACAGAAGCGACTAATACGTCCGGTAATCGACTGTCAAGTTGCTCCATTCTTGAAATTCAGCAAATTTGCACAAAACCATAAGACCTTTCAATAGACTATAAGTTTGTGCGAGATCTGCGAGAAAATTATCGAGAATTCTAAGTGTCTCTGACGCTTAGAAAATTGAATTTTATTTGTCTATCCAACACAACGGTATTGTGAAGCACATTCTTCTATCCGTGAAGCTGTGCTGCACATTGAACTATTCTGAATGTGCAATGAAACGCATCTTTTCAACAGTCTCCATACAACTATTGTGATCTGAGCAAGCAGGCCGCACTACTCCATCGAAGATTTTTTCTTCGAATGTTTGCTTGGTGAAGACATTTGCAATTTATCGTGTCGTTTTTACACTTGATAGCTTGAATAAACGAAATTTTTTTAAGTAGTTTTTAAGGTTCTTTAATTTCATCCAAATTACAATTTTTTTTAATTAATTCAAATTACAGTTAATTTGCCCTTAAGCGTACTCGATAAAAAAAACTCTCAGAAACGCATCCACTCGCGTTTATATGCTTGATCTACTGGCTAGTTTTAGTTTTCTAAACAACTCAACTAACACAATCCGTATTAATTGTTTCAATTCAAATTATTAGTTGAGTGATTGGAAAGGTGTGAGAATGGAAAATTTATTAGCTTAGGACGAGAAAATGCTTTGATTCGTATGCATTTATTACAATCGCTTAAGATGACTAACATTGAAGATTGAAGGCTAGCCACAGAAGGGCATAATTTATATTCGTTCATTTTCATACTCTAGGCTGAATCAGACTGAACTGATTGACAGAAGGGAATTCCATTTTTCTAGATCACTGAGCTCATTAAATGTCTGATAAATTCACTTATTCTAAACCGCAAACGTTGGAACCCCCCCGAATGCCGTGTAAATCAGGCAATTATATGAACAATGTATGTATTTGCAAAAGTACCGGATAGATCAGTAATCAACTGTTGGTAGCACGTTAAATATACGACACAGTCTGAATGTTAATCGTGCGTAATGCAGACAATCAGAATAAAAGTGGTTTCCCGAAAAAAAAAAAGCCGGGAATCACCTAAAACTATTCTATATTTATTTATTAAATTATCGAACTTCGTTGGTTGCAACATTCAATAAAAGCACACCTCGAAAGCCCATCCGCCCGTATCGGCATCCGGGGGTGACCTTGAGACAAAACTACAGCACGCCAACATTATGCATTATGTGCACGAATGCCCACTGTAACTCCCCCCCGAACACGCCCCGCCCAACCAGGCGGTTGTGAAAGACTACGTAGTAGTACACATAATAGTAGTACTCCGGCCATTGTTTTCTCCGCCGCCGTTCGCGGCCAGCTCGAATGACGAGCACGCGATTAATTTCTAGCTGATTGAAGCTCTGTGCGATCAGGTGAGCATTTCCCTCGTTCGAGGGTGGTTAGAAATGATTTCGAGAAAAAAAATCGAAAATCAACGAAAAAACAAAATTATTCCATATTACAGTCGGCCATGATTTTGTGGCTCATTCGAAACGAAAAATCCAACACGAGCCGACAGTCAGCCTACTTCGATTGGAATCAAGAAAAGTGGTGACCCTAGCGCCTCTGAATTATACCTATGATACTGAATATTCGAACACAGAAGCCGGAGCCGGTGCGCAGTGATGCAACGGGGCCAAGCTGGAAGTATCAATTCCGAGTGTTGATGCAGTGATTAGTGAATTTTGCCGCAACGCCGTCCCCCCCCCCCCCCCCTCAGAATATCCCTCGTACCCAAGTAATGATTCTTCTACAATTGTAACGATCGGGCGGGCGTCGTCGATCGCTTCTCCAGTCAGTACGGGATTGCGATCTAGCGCGAAAGCATCCAATCAAATCGCAACGGTTCGGTTGTTCGGTCAGTCGGTCGGAAATGGTAGCTCTGTCAGTGGCGCAGGTGTTGATTGTACTAGTGGCAGCCGTTTTTGGCAAGGTCAGTGCGGATAATGTGCTGGCAGACGACGAAGAGGTCGTCAACGCAACGCGGACGATCAACGAAAACATTGCGGCCGCACAAATCTCTCTGGAACCGCTGAAAAATGAACCACTTTCGACGGACTACCTGAAGCTGGGAAGTCAAGGTTTGCAGGAGTACATGTCAAATTTAACAGCAAAACTCGCACCGGTTTTCAAAGATTTCGAACAAAATGACCTTGAACTGGTCCAGCACAGTTTGATCGAAGCTATTCGGTATCTGAACGGATACGATGTAGTGAATAGTATCTCCCTGCTGCAGAACGTCGATTACAATCTTTTCAATCACAACCAGTTCCGGTCGATCAACAGCGATCTGCGGATCGGTTCGATTGCGCTGTCCGAGGCGCTGTTCAATCAACGTGACGTGAGCCCTTCACTCGATGATCTACTGGCAACCACGGATAAGTTAGTGGAAAACGTTGTCCGCCTGTCCGACATCGTCCAACGAGGTGAAGCATGGTCCATGGAAACGAACTCCCGAGCGATGGCAGCTCAACGTGCTTTCAACGAATCGATCGATAACTATCTTAACGCTTCCGCCGTTAAGCTCGAGGATTTGACTGAATCTCTCACGGCTCTTCGAACCTACGAGGAGGAGTTGTATCAAAAAATGAAGGAACGAATTCCGCTGTTTCCCAAATCAACCGCCAACTACTTTATCGCACTGAAAAAGTCTCTGGAAAATCTGATCCAGAGGACGATCATCAACTTCGAGAATATGCGCCTCTACAAACACCGAGACATCGAACAGTGGAAGATCCGGTCGTCGATTTCCGCTCCGATTGCCTACATGACGCAAATCGCAGTGCAAGTGTCGGCCGATCTGATGCTCGCGAACGACTGTACCGAGGCTTACATCGAGAAACTGTTGGCTTTCCCCAACTTCACCATGACTCACGTGCACGGATGTCTAGCGGAACAGATCTCGAACGAGGAGAAAACCTTCGACATCATCGCGAACGTCATCGATACGTACGTGGCGAGTGCGATCAACGCATCGTACGGGGCGTTCGATATCTGCTTCCGGTACGCACCGAAGAAGCTCAACTACTGTTTGGATTTGGTAAGGATTGAGTCTAGATGGTTTTAGTTTCTCAGAAACTTAGTTGTGATTTCAAATTTACAGAACGGCTACGAGAATACCTGGGCCAACGCTAGAATACTGACCGCTTCCCGACAAATCGAATCGTTCATCGATAGCGAGATTCAGAACAACTTCAACACGTGTATCGCCCAGATGGGATACTTTCTGAACTACCATAACCTGCAGGAAATGTGTTTCTATAACAAAAAACGGAACCGGCCCCGTGGTCGTTGGTGATCAATAGCTTGGTGTATTCATTTGTTGTTTCATTAAAAATAAAATGTTATTCAAAAATAGACGGTTCTTTTAATTAGGGGTTCCGTTGACAGTTGGCCCGCAGTCCGACATTCCGGATGTAGCTCACCAGTCTAGAACTGCAATTGGTCAGTTCGGATTGCACCTGTTCGAACAAATAGAAAGTGGTAGTTTCCAGCAGGAAAAACTTTCCACCGAAGTCGATGGTATCCACAAACTAGAAAAATGTAAAATTTTATAATTCGTAAACAAAATTCAACAAATTACACCTACATCATCCAAACACTTGCTCATCTGGTCGAACGGATGGCTGAAGCAAATTTCCGCATTTGCATAAACCACCGTCACGTACGACCGCAGGAAATTGTTGGCAATCGACTGAACCTGATTCGCTCCCTGCCGTTCCAGGTTCAGCTGACTGGTGAAGCATTGACTTAGCAGTGACTGAACCGAACCGGGCAAATTGTAGAACTGATTTCGGAAGTTCGAAGCACAACTGTTCGGATTAACCGCATTCGCCAGGACACGGGTTAGCAGTTCGGCTTCCTCCTCCAGGTATGCTAAGGCTTCGTTGGATGTCCGGAAAATGGCTCCCGTCAGCGAGTAGTGATTGTCAACCACGGACCGGCGAAAGTGTAGATTTGTGATTAGATTTTCTATTGAACTATTCAACAGAGCAAGTTTCGATTCGACGCGATCGCTTAACAGCAGTGGCCAGCGGAACACGAACGATTCGTTTAGAGTTTTGAGGTGATTGAACAGACTGTCGGTTGACGAAAGAATCGAGTTGAACGAGGAGTTCGAACTGGAGATGTAACTGTTCACGGCTGAGTTGATCGCATTACGACTTGTCTGAAGCCTAGAATTCACTGTCAAACGAACACTATTGGCATCGTTGATTGCAGCCACATAACGAGTGATGATTCCCATATATTCATTAGAAGCAATGGCAGCTCTCTGCGTAGCATCGACTAAATTTTGCAGCAATCCGTTAACGGAAAGGACGGCAATGAACTGCTGGGTGTTCAGTGACTGACCAGCGATTGAATCAACAACCCTGGAAACATTCTGAAGAATCGTGCTCAGCTTTTCAATGTCTATTTTCATCCCATTGTTTTGTTCCGTAAAAAAGCACGAAGTACTGTTGTCTCCTTCGTAATCAAAGTAGGCTGCGAGCGATTCAACATAAACGGATGAGTTTTGAAGCAACGGTCTCAACGCATTTATCTGGGTGCTGATTTTCGAGAACACTACGGCCGGATCCGTAGTACGATCTGTGGCAGCCCGTGACAGCTGCGAGTAGACATTGCCGATCAGCTGACTGACATTTCCCACGTAATCTGCCAGCACACGAGCACCCCGGTTCAAACTGACACTGGCCGCAGGAGGATTTCGACCGTACGAGGAAACCGCATTCCGGGCGGCGTTCAGATTAGTCACTACTAAATTTGCCGATCGAACCAATTCCGAACTCTGCGGAATCTGGTAGTTATTACCGAAAAATGGATCACCACATACGAAACCGACGAGTGAAATCAAAACTAGCAAACTGCGGATGGTCGCCATCGTGACCATGACACACTGTGCCTACTGGGACCGAATCTTGCACTTTTATTCCATTTCTTCGGGTCTTATCTTTACGATAGTTGTTAGTTGGGAAAACAACTTCCACCTGATAATTATTACCAGGAATGGACTTATATTTTGTTTATACTCTGGAAGATAAAAGGAAATGGGAATACACGGGGATATTCGAACTTAGAACTTCACTAGAAAAGTGAATCAAACCCTTACTAAATGCACTGATAAGAGAAGAAACACAAAACATTGGATACCACTCAGTTTATTTGCCGACTTTCGAGAGTATCTTTCGGGCTCTGGCGTCTAAATCTCGCAAACAAAACCACCAGCTCTGGTACTACATTTTGATGTGGAACTTGATATTCTGTTTCGATAAACTTTGCCATCGGTTCCGGAGCATCCGAAACGGGGATCATGTGCCATGTGAAAGTGCACAGTGGTTCAACCAGAGGACATAAATCCAAAAGCTTCAATTAAAATATTATTCAATTTAATTTTTTTTTTTCCTTGATTATCTGATAGTTTCTCTAAATAATTGGTTGAGCAAGCATCTGTATTTGGTAGTTGGAGAGGTGATCAACACAAACACTGTCTGAGACTAATATTTTGACTCGTTCCAAAAAATATGCTAGCAACCAACGAATAGATGAAATTACAGCTGAAACAGAACTTCAGGATTTATAAAATCAAACTGTCAGTTGAGTTAACGAGGCTTGTCAGGAAGATGCTGGGAAAAAATGGGTTACTAAATGTTTCTCAAGTATTGGCCTTTATCAGGAAATAGGGTTCTGATGGTCACTCGGGACATAGCAAGTATACGTAAAGTTTCAGTTTACAGCTAACGATGGTAGGTTAGGATGAACCGAACTTTGTCAGCTGCGGCTGGACGTTTCAGTGTTTGGGTAGCTCAGCAGAATATGGTAATTTTGTACATTTCCAGCGAGCGTAGGGTGGCTCAATATGATAAATTGAAAATGTTTTGACATCAGTAGCAATTAATATTAAGTAATTTTGAAAAATCATCCAACCAGCGTAGAGTGCCTGTATATGGAAAATAGATTTTTTTTTTCAGTCGGTGTTGAACAGTCGTTCGCACCGCACGCATATAGCTCTTGGCTCCTGGAATTTTTTTCTGGCTACCTAGAGTTTCATTGATTCAAGGCTTCAGTCTTTTTCAAGGCTACCTGAATCACTAACAGTCTTTTTAAAGACTAACAATTAGTCAGCCTTTCTCAAGGCTATACAAAGAGTGATATTTGAGTGACTAAGAAATTAATCAGCTTTTTTTAAGGCTAGCTAGGAGTCTAATCGGAGACTAATTTAGCCTAGTTAATTTAATTTAAAATTTCATTCATTTCCGTTATTCAACATTTTTCTAATAACATTCACGATCTTATAGAATCAGAATGTAAAAATAAAAGTCAACGGACGGATTTCCCTTCCGTTGAGCCTATGCCGTCTAACAATATTTACGAGATTCTTCCTGAATCCGATTGTAGTGACATAGAAGAAAATTCTTCAAAAATTCCCAAAATGGACGCTTGTCGTTCTGGGAAGAAACGTCAATCTATGCCACCAGTGACGGTGATGATTTCCTACTTCAAAGCATTCCGTACTGAGCTTTCTACTTTTCTCCCGGAAGTAAAAGTCTCATTTCAAATCGGACGAAGAGGAGAATGTCGAGTCTTGGTTGATGGATTGGAAGAATACGAACGTCTTGTTCGATATTTGTCCGAGAAACTTCATAAATTTTATTCATATGATATAAAATCAGACAGGCCTTATGCTAGTATAACAGGTAGACATCTACCACCTATTTCTTCTAATGTAAATAATTAAAACACAGGACCGCCTTGCAGTTCATCTTCTAACGAAAACAATTTATTAATAGGTAGACCGGCCAAATCATCTTCTTCTAATGGCAGTCTACCTACATATATTCCTTCAATGCCATTCGCTTTTTAAAATGAAGTCGATTTAGGCGATATAAATGAAAATAAAATGATCTACCTACAAGATCAACTTTTTCAAATGATCATCCAAATGAATTCGACTTCATCACTTTTTAAAGCATTTCAAATCGGATGGCAATTTGCAAATAATATTATAATGAATTTGAAATTTAATAGTTATGTTAAATAATTATTTGAATATTCTAAATTGGAATGCTCGAGTGAAGATGAATTTTATAATTTTCTCAAAGTTCACAAAATCCATATTACCATTGTGACAGAAACTTTTCCTAAGCCAAATATCAAATTGAAAAGTAATCCTCATTATGTGGTTCATCGATTTGATAGGTTTACTGGAATGGGTGGTGGAGTTGCCATTTTTGTACAACGGCAAATTAAACATCGAATTTTACCTTCTTTCAATACTAAAGTTATTGAAAGCTTGGGAATCGAAGTTGAAACCATTCATGGAATTTATTTCATCGCTGGAGCATATTCGCCATTCCAATGCACCGGCGAACAATTAAATTTCTTTAAAGGCGATTTGCAAAAACTTACAAGATATCGATCGAAATTTTTCGTAATAGGGGACTTAAATGCTAAGCATGTCCAGTGGAATTGTAGGCAAAATAACAGTAATGGTAAAATACTTCATAATCAACTCTCAGCTGGTTACTTCACAGTTCTTTATCCCAGTAATCCGATTTGTTTCTCTTTCGTGAGAAACCCGTCTACAATCGATCTAGTTCTAACGGATCAAAGTCACATTTGTAGTGAACGGATTACACATGCTGACTTTGACTCAGATCATCTTCCTGTAACATTCAGACTTTCCAACGAAGCTATAATTAATCCAATTAGTTCTATAATCAACTATCATAGAGCTAATTGGTTGGATTGCAGATCTCACATTGAAAATCATGTGGATCATGGAACTATTCTATAAAATTCTGCGGACATCGACACAGCAATTGATAATTTGAATCATTACATTATCGAAGTTGTTATCAATTTACTATTAAATGAAACATGGAATCAGCAAAAGGCAAAAAAAAATTCAAATTAAAAAACACCCTTCGGTGGCAGAGAATGTCCAAAGTTTTTTTTACTATTTAATAAAACGTCGTCGAATTGGTAAATATTCCAAACTTTCAATTTGCGCCACGCTGCGCTCTCTGAAAATGTCTAAAATTATCCAAGTCGAACTGCTATTGATTCGCCAATCAATAGAACATCAAATTGACATTAGTTAAAATATTTCCCATATACAGGTAGCCTAGGCTCGTTGAAAATGCTTGAAATTACTTAATTTTATTTACTATTGACTCACCACCATTAAACATCGAATTTGCGAAAGTAAAAAAATCCCTTTTTCATATTTAGCCACTCTACGCTCACTAAAAATGTCCAAATTATAGTCAAAAAGTTTACAAATTTTGCATATTGAGCCACCATACGCTGGCTGGAAATGTTCCAAATTATTCAATTCTTATTGTTATCGATTCTATTACCAAAAACCATGAAATTTGCAAAAGTTCAAAAACTTACTATTTTCCATATCGAGCCACCATACGCACACTGCTAATGTCCCCAGTTTCCGCTTCCAAACGCACCGGAAATAGTGAAGAAAATCAGCCGGAATCATTGAAAACTCTGTTCCTCAGCCGTATTGCAATAAAAGGTTCACATTCTCGAGAAAAATATAATCATAAATTTAGAATTATCTCAATGTTTGCTTAAGGGGGGCATATTAGCGCAAGATCGCGTTTTTTGTTTGTATATGCCGCAAACTGTTGAAAATTCAAAATAATAACTTGAGCACGACGGGGGGGCGGGGGGAGGGTGTGGGAGATATAACTCGTACTTTAAGTAAACATGATTTTCCAAAGAGGTTTTGGGGAATTCGCCTTATTTTTCAATATTAATATACGAAAATTTAACCAAATATTCTTTAAATGATGTTTTATAATGTAAAAAAAGTTTGAATAAATTTGCTTAAGGTGTTTCTCCCTAAAATATTAAGAAAGGGTTTTTTGATTCAAATTATTCCTTACTTCCCCCTTAAGTGTAAGTTAGATGACGGTATTTTATTAATTTTACGAATAGGATTAAAATATTCTTTTACATTATTTTTTGTCATTGTAAATTCTGGAAAGTCAAAATATTCACGATCACGATCATCTTCAGAAAATTTCCTGTTTATTTGTTGGCAAAAATTGACAAAAAGATTAGAAATTTCATGTGAATTATTACCAAAGTTTTCCTGTAAATACATTCTTGACGCAATGTTTTCTGATTTCGATTTGTTTCCAACATAACTAAAGAATTTTTTGGGACAAGATTTGATTTCCTGTTCAGTTTTTGAGTTTGACTCTTTGGATACAGTAACAGATCGGCTGAAAAGTTCGTATCGTTTCTATGAGAGGGCGCCACTAGAATTAAATCCATACCATTTTCAGTTAGTACCAACCTTCAAAAGATACGTGTATAAATTTGACAGCTGTCTGATTATTAGTTTGTGAGCATTTTGAGTGAAGCTACTTTTGTTATTGTGAAAAAAATGAAAAAAAAGGAATTTCGTGTGTTGATGAAACACTACTTTTTGATGAAAAAAAGTGCCGCCGATACCAAAAAATGGCTTGATGAGTGTTATCCAGACTCTGCACCGGGCGAAAAAGTGGTTTGCCAAATTTCGTACTGGTCATATGAGCACCGAAGACGATGAACGCAGTGGACGTCCAAAAGAGGCTGTTACCGATGAAAACGTGAAAAAAATCCACAAAATGATTTTCAATGACCGTAAACTGAAGTTGATCGAGATAGCTGACACCCTAAAGATATCAAAGGAACGTGTTGGACATATTATTCACGAATATTTGGATATGAGAAAGCTTTGTGCAAAATGGGTGCCGCGTGAGCTCACAATCGATTAAAAACAACAACGAATTGATGATTCTGAGCAGTGTTTGGAGCTGTTATATCGAAATGAAACCGATTTTTTTCGTCGATATATAACAATGGACGAAACATGGCTCCATCATTTCACTCCGGAGTCCAATCGACAGTCAGCTGGAGAGGTAATCGCTGAAACTGAGGCCTATTTTGAGGCAAAGGACAAATCGTATTACAAAAATGGTATCAAAAAGTTGGAAGATCGCTATAATCGCTGTATCGCCTCTGATGGCAATTATGTTGAATAATAAAAACGAATTTTGGCAAAAAAATGAGTGTTTCTATTAAACGATACGAACTTTTCAGCCGAACTGTTATCAATGACTAGAACTTAGATTCAAATTAGGACTAGAGATAGACAAACTACGCTGGCGAAGATCTGGAAACTCGAATGAAGGCAACACAAAATGTTTTCGCAATACGGAATTGTTTTTGCAATTTCCACATCGTTGCGAAAGTTAAAGTGAAACCGCATTGCATCTCCACAAGTATCATAAGATAGATGTATTAGTAGGGATGAGAGAAGATCTGGGATATGTTTTGGTGAACAATATGATCTCATTAGAATATACAAGGTACGAAACCATAAACTTCCGGAATTCGTAAAACTACAGACAGCGGGCTGTTAGGAGATCTATCACATCATTCATTTGTCAATTCTTCCATTTTTGTCCTCACGACGAATAAGTAATTCATGATATATCGACCGATTAAACTATCATAGCATAGAAAATGACAGTTGATAGAACCGATTTTCACAAACTTAGTTCCTGAATTTCATTTGGATCCGGCTTCCGGTTCCGAAGTTACAGGGTGACATGCACAAAATGAGTGAAAATAATATCAGTAGCTTATTTCATAGATGGCTCAATCGATTTTCACCACCTTCGATTCAAATGAAAGGTCTTCAGATACCATAAGAATATCCCGATTTTCATCAGATCCAAATTCCGGTTCCGGAGATACGTGAAAATCTTAATTTCAAGATTTTTTTTTCATAAGTAACAAGGTAATGAGTAGCGAATCCATTAAAATGGACAATAAATTTCTCTAGTTTGCCGACCAAAACAGGCTAAGGCTAATTAAACTCCTATCAGGTTTTCATAAAATCAAACTCAAATCAACAGGTCTGATGGTCCCATAGAAGTAATATAGGACCGGCCTTCGGTTCTAGTATTACAAGGTGATAATTTCAAATCGTCATAGCAAATTGTAAAATATCTTCAAAGTTGTGCTCGAAACTGTTCCAACTCGTAGGTCATGTTGGTTAAAGACTGTCCCACAAAGTATGGACGCAACCAAAAACCGCTGCCATTTCGCAATGGTTCAGAATCTGTCAATTTTTATGGCTGCGTCCTGTTGTTTACACTCTTCTCTAACCACTTGTGCAATTGTTTATTCGTTTTCATTAGTTTCGAAATGCGTGGACTTTCAGCAGAACAACGTCGAAAAATTGTGTACTGTCACTGAGAAAGATAGCAAAAATGGAAGGAGTCAGTGAAAAAGCCGTGCGAAATGCAATCAGGAAGTTCGGTGAGGATTACACCTTTGAGGATAAACCGAAAACGGGTCGAAAAAAGATCCTGCTAACCCTCAGTTGGATAAACGTATACTGAAGGCGTTCGAGCAAAAGAAGGAGGTTTCAGTTTCAGAGCCAAAAAAGTGGGCACTTCGAAGTCAAATGTTCTTCGTGCTAAAGAACATTTGAATCTTCGAACCCATAAGAAGCAGAAACAACCAAAACGTAGTTCGGAACAAGAAGCATCGATCAGGCCGAGGGTTCGAAAGCTGTACAATACAATTCTTGTTGGAAATTTGAACTGCATAATCATGGACGACGAAACCTACGTGGAACTCGATTACAAATCCTTGCCGGGACCACAATATTATACGGTACGAGAAGGGCAAGTGTTAAACCAGTTCGAGACATCGATTGAAGTCGAAAAATTTTGTAAGAAAGCTATTGTCTGGCAAGCAATTTGTAGTTGCAGTAAGATTTCGAAAACCTTCATCACCACTGCTTCAATGAACAGCGAAATATACATCAAGGAATGTTTAAAAACACGACTTCTACCCATGATTCGAAGCCACAAGGATCCTGTTGTTTTCTGGCTAGATCTTGCTTCTTGCCACTACTCGAAATCAACGGTAGAATGGTATACTAGCAAAAATGTCACTTTCGTCCCAAAAGACATGAATCCACCAAATTGCCCACAACTTCGATCAATTGAGGAATTTTGGGCATTAACGAAGGCACATCTTAGGAAACATGTCTCGGCAGCCGAAACCATTCAACAGTTCGAAAAAGATTGGAAAAAAGTGTCAAAACTTGTCGCCAAGAAGTCTGTACGGAATTTAATGAGGAACGTTCGCAAGAAGCTGCGCCAGCTAGTCTACAATGGCTAAGTAGCAAATGTTACGAATAATATTCTGTTGTTGTAGTCTAATATTATCAGTTTATCGAAAAAATTTGAATATCTAACACTTGTGAATTATTTACAGCGAAATCAAAGTGCGTCCATACTTTCTGGGACAGTCTTTAATTGCCGTACGAACTGTTTTTATTTATACAACATTCTCTCGAATATTGTTGAATCGATTTTCATTAACTTCATTCAAACGGAGTATTAAAATGTGGTAGTATTATGGAAAAGAAATCTTCAAAACTGGGATCTAAACTTTCTTAATTTGAAGTATTTTGATTTATCTGAATGTAATTTTCAAGAGATAACGAGTAATATGAAAAAGGCATCATTATACCACTAGCAAGATTATAACATGTTTTTCTTGTAATAGTTTGAAGTGTGACGCGTAGCCTAACTATAGATTTACTATCGGTCATAAGGAGTGAGATGATCTATCATATCGAATATTTTCCTTTTATTTATTCAACATATCACAAAAGCCAGATTTATCTACTTTATTAGTATCGTAATTTAAATGGATTTTCTGAGAAATGATTTTATCTATCAAATTTAGAAAACGAACTAAATCGGATCAAACTATTTTTAAAGGTTAAAAGAAATTGATAAGCAAGAAAGTATGAAACAGCGTGAAATTTGCTTACATATTTCTCTAAATATCTAAAAGTTCTTCTTTGGAAAGATCCCTATTTGGTCATATAAACACTGAACCAAGCCTGACCCAGCGTGTGACAACCAGGGTTGCCACATTTAAATCTGTATTCTTCAGCTGAAAAAAAAATCTTCACATCTGTATTGAGGGATCAAAAATCTGCATTGAAAATCTGTAAGTGAAAATGATAAGAGATCGAAGCACAACGAAATGAAATAGTTTCTAGAACCCAAATTTAAAGACACCAAAACTTTTCTTCGTCTGTATTTTATGATGTTGTAGATTGAACAACTTCGGAAGTGATTTCTGCGTTTGACCGTCCCGAAATAATGGTTTGATGAAAAACATTTAAAATCCCATCTAAAATTTAAAAGTTATTCTGTTCATTTTCACTTTCCTTTATTGGGATATAATGTAAATGGCAGTTTTTCTATTTTACCACCTCACATTATGACCAAGGCCATCATCTTTACATTTTATGAGAAGAAATAGGGAATTACGCTACATTATTTGCAAGAAAAAGTGAACATAGGAAAATTTTCATTGGCGGATGGGACCATTTGTAGTGCTTACCGTCCTTGATATTATCTTTTATGTAAGTTTCGTTCTCTTATTAGAATCAACACAAAATCACGATAATGGTTTAACTTCGAGAAAAAACTGTACGAATTTCAATTTTCAATTTACGCTATCAAAAATCTGGAAAATCTGTATTTCTGGCCCGAAATCTGCAACCCTGATGACAACTGATTTAAACATGTGCGATGGTTGAAAAAAAAATCACAGCCAACTGAGCTACTCATTTGAAATCATTACCCCGTCTCGTTAGAGTTATTCAGTGCTGTCAGGAAAAATCATCGCAGTAGACCACGAAAACCACAACACAAACCATCATCCATCATCCTCTCCCTTTGACCAGCACTGTAAACGATGATTACCTAAATTTTTACACCTCATATTTAACAAGTGTTTTGACTTTCGCATTCCAAAACAAATACAAGTAACAGTTCGGTAAGACAAAGAATGTCCGATCCGTAATGAGATCCCGCGCACCGGTGCTCTGCCAGCAACAGAAACGGAACGGTGCGGATGTAAACAGATCTTCTGCATTCGGTGCATTCTAGGTGGCGGAAAAATTTTAATTACCCACCAAGAATGTACCCTGGAATCTGCCTCTCGGATTGACACACTGTTACAAGCTAGGTTTGGGGAAAAGCTTTTCGCCAAGATTGACACTTTACTCTTGGTTGTGATTTTTTACGATTCAAACATTTTCGTAATTAAATAGCTGTGTTCCTGTTCCTGTTCCAGCAGCCATCAACGTGAGTTATTTATTTCCATCCATCCATTATTTATCTCTGCTCAGAACATTCCTGCGATCAAACGGCTCCGGATCGCGGCGAGGAAATTAATCGGAATTGCATTTAGGCGTGCGACACACTCTTTGTGAAGAAACAAGCCTTTCTTTTCGGGATGATCGCACGGACCGCGGACTGTAACAATGACAGTTCAATGGCACAAACGCTGTCACGAAGGGAGTAGTGAATTGCCATTCCGCGTTGCGTTTGAACAGTTTGAGTGCATTCCACTTTCATCCAAGCAATCATCGGCTGGTGGTCACAAAGAACTCCCAGTGGTTGCTATGACCACAAAGAAAACTAGTTGAAGGTCAAGACTCAAGAGCGGGAACACTAAACGCAAAATATAATTCCTGTTTCGCTGTTTCATGTTTTATTGCCTAAAATCGATCTTCACAAATAACCCATCATATTTATTACTACCAGAGAGAAAGAGAGAAGAAAAAACATGCGTGGGACTAGAGGATGATATGACGCGTTAAGTTGATGCCCATTATTCATGTGTTAATGGATTGGATATTTACTTCCTTACAAGTTTGCGGCAAGTGACATGGTCGTTCAACTTGTGCAACCACGGGTCGTAAAACGTAAACAGAATTATTGCCCTATGTTCAAGATGAGATTAGCATGTCTGCTGAAGCCATTAAAAAACGACACACTACAACTTCCCTTCGATTAGTCGGCAAAACCTTCAAATTCACCAAATACAAATTACCTGCGAATCAAATGACTCATTCAGCGCGAACGCCGCACGCTCCGTTGACAGTTAGAAAACCGTTCCAGAACACTTCCACAGCAAAAACCACCAATCAAAGCAAGCCACAAAAACAAGCAAACACCACTTGCTTGCTGTTACAAAAAGTATAACAGAAAATTGAAGCAATATTTATGCGTCCATCACTCGACTTCCATACACAAGTTTCCCCTCGGCAGATCCAACTGAAGAGGCGATAAAATATGGCGTTGTTATTATTATTATTATTATTGCATTTTAATATCTACAAAAAACCTTTGTTTACTCACAACACGCTCGGTACCATCTATCAGACCAGATCCGATGCCGGCACAAAGCGGTGCAGTGCGGGAACATCACGCAAAGTGCATCATCTGCGATGCAAAATAGAGGCAGATCAGTAGAAGGTTACGTCGACTCGTAGCCCAGCTGAGCCGACGTTGGGAAGAGCAGAAAAGTGTCAGTGTCAGAATGTGAAAATTCGCTTTCGCGATCATGATCAAGTTCGCGCGGGCCGTAGAACCACGTCAAGTACAGTCCGACCAGTCGTAGTAGGCCGTGGTTCTGACCATCGTACGGGATAGGGTCAACGTGCCAAGCAGTGGCCGGGTAGATATCTGATTCCCACTGACCCGTTCGATCGTCATCGGTGAAAAACAGATTCTATTGACCAACAGAACAGAAGAAAAACGAATCCAGTTTTCTTCCTTGTTTGTTGAGAAAACGCGCAACCGTCTGTCAACGGAGCTTGTGGTTATCGAGTGCCGTTTCGCTCCGAGCTGTGTTTATTTTAGAAACTGGTGCTTCCCCGCTGCGATAGATTCGCTCGCTTTACATCGCAACTGTTCCTCCAGAGACAATAATTCATACCTGCAACTGCGGCTACGGCCGGTTCGAAGCAAATGTTCCGCGACATTCGCAATAAAAGCAATTATCGAAATCTGCATTAGAAGATCGAGCTTCGGTTACGCGAACAAGAGTAGAAATAATACTAATCGGTTTTACGGTAAATCAACACAGTTGATCGTTTCCTAGTTCGGCCGAGGTCAGCCAGCAGCCGCTCGCAGATCCGCTTTTTCTTAGGATATTTTTGTATGACAGGGACACGTGCCGAATGGTGGTTAAGCTAGCGTTTTGTGACGATCAACTGCGGTCCTCATCACCAATAAGGTATTCTTCAAATAACGCTACTAATTATGCATCATGCTCAAGATGATTGTTTACTCCGTATCATTTAAAGAGAAATACAGCATAAACTTCAACCGGTACGTACAAAGTATCGTACACGTGTTCCGTGCTAATAAATCGGGCAGCCTTCTGATATGTTCACACAAACTTGAAACTATTGCGTTTTTTTTGTGCTGTAACATCTCGTTCCAAAAAAAAGCCATTACTGCAGAATCCCACCAAATTCTTGTCGATGCCTACAGGAAGCATGCCCTATGATTTTTCGTTAGTTTAAACTAATTTAAAAGTAGATTCCAGTGTAAAAGACAAAAAACGCATGGGTAAACCCAAAAAAATGCCTGATTGAAAGGATTATTGGACCCAAAGCCAAAAACAGATGAAAGAGAGGTTAAACGTTAGTTGTCAAGCCGATTCTGTCGGTCTATTCAGCTTAGGTACGGTTTACAGGGCGAGAAAAAAGTTTCTGTTCTGAATCGTGAGAAAGGATGAAAAATGACCTGGAATCAGAGTAGCTTAGATGGTCCACGATAAGTAGAAGGTTGTAGATTCGATTCCTTTCCCTCGCGATCAAATTTTTCAAATTAAATTTTCTAGTCATCCGCAAAAAAACGACATAATCGATTCATTAAATTTTCAGAGAAGAATTGTTTGTATGCTATGGATTTGCTTGTCTAAATTGAAGTAAATATTGCCAACCACTCAAGAACGAACTTTTGGTCCTAAAAAGAACAGCTCACTATCAGCTTCACTCAACACCGACATCAGTAAGAGCAGTGTGCTAAAGTAGACAAAAATATAACGAACGATAGATGAAATGTTTCTCGATTGTTTCTTGTTTATTCCACTACCGATTTAGTTATTTCATTGAAAGAAAATATTGTCATCGGTTTTTGGAGATTGATTTGTTGGTCCTTAAAAGAACAACATTTTACTTCAATGTGTTCGAGTACGAGAAAAGCATGCCCACGTCCTAACTTTTCCTTCTAAAATTTTCTTCTGCTTGAATCTAAATGTTTTGAAAAACCTGTTTTTTAGCTTATTTCTTACTGTTTCGTACAATTGGAAATTGCATCGTGAATTGCTGAACACCTTTCTGGTGACAAGGTGCAGGATTGGTGTTGTTACGTTTTGTATAATAGAAGATATGGTATTTTCGATAGAAAATTTTAACAAATCTTTTAATGTCACTATTAGTAAGTGAGCACTCACGAAGCATTTCACGTGAGAATCATACAAGTCTTGATGAAATCAGCGAAAAAGTGAAAATTTTTCTTTATAACAAAGAAGCTGATTTTTAATGGTAAATGTTTTATTTTTCGACTAAAAAAGTTTTAACTTTATGGTAATTTGCATCTCGGGTCAGAAAAAAATTCTCAGCCTATAGGCAGAGTTAGAAAACGAACACAGGTAGACAAACTACTTTCCGGCAAAGAATTGGCAAATACCGCCTTTCTTACATTTCTTTCTCACTATTCACTAGTGGCAAGATGCCAAATCTACCCAAAAGTGGGTATTGTTAAACGGTTGCTTGGTAACAGGCAATTTGATACCGATTTCACTGTTGATGTTTCCGGTTGAGACAAATGGTTGGCTGATTTTACCATACGTACAGATGGCTTACCAAACGAGACACTTTTTCGCATTGTCTATCTTCTGTGCTTTGTCATCTCCACAAGGTATCTTTTGTGCTTTGTGCTGACCCCTGACCACATCCCACTTTAATATTCTACACAGTTTACTTTTTATATCCACTTTTCTAGTAACATATTAGGCTTCGTTTTGTATGCTTTCATCACTTGTTCGTCATATATATCATTTGTTGTTTGTTCCCCATCTCATCTGCTTGGTTGGCTTCCTCTGAGCTGACTTGATTTTTTTAGGGATTTCGCTTATTCTGTGCCTGGGGCGTTTTAATTTTCTTTACGTTTCATCAGTTTATGTTGCTCTCTCACCAGGTAGTTGAAAACATAAACAAGTTAAACAGATGTTAAGTTTTTTTTCTATTTGCAGAACATTTTTTGTCTCGTACCGTGTCTTTGCTGAAATTTGCTGATGACATTTGACAACGTTTCTTTGTATCACCCCAATCAAATTCGTGAATGTTTTATTGTGAACAATCAGACTTTTCTAACAACTAGTCCAAGATTTCGCAGCTGAAAACTTGTTGTCTATTCGATTACTAAATAGCTGAAATAGTGACGTGAATCATTTTGTGGTAGTTGAAATTATTTTGAGTTACTTCATTAAGATTCTTTTGATAATTCTACTGTGCAAACACCATACAGATAAACATACAAGTTAAGATAATAAACAGGCTGATCAACATAACGATTCTGATAGTTTGCATGCATGAAGCATTTCACGAGGAAACATCATACCAGGCTGAATGAAAACAGCATCCAAAAATGATTACACGGGAGAGGCAGCTTCAAATCAAACTTTCAATACTTAACTTTGTAATGTACCTTTTCGAATCGGAATTGTAGATCAAATACAGTGTGCACAGCGGATTCATCATTCCGCAGGCCTAGTTTGACGGATTACCACTGTATAGAAATCAAACAGTGATTCCGTTAGAAAGATTCAAGAAATGTCTTATAGAACACCACAATCGATCACGACGATTCGAACGATTTGCCTTAGCGATATTCTCAACCTTCCGAGTCTAACAGATTTGATCATTAATTTCGACTATTGATAACGAAACTGATCGCGTAACAAAATGAAATCTTGTGGTGTCAAAATGAATGCTCTTAGCACCCCGTAGTTCCAGCAAAAACCCCTTATTCTCAAAAAAAATCCAAAAAGCATCTTGCTTTTGTATCCGATTCTACCCGAAAAAATCAAGTAGCTAAAATGTATCGTTTTGATACGAATAGGAGTCATTTATTCCCAAGAGATTTTCATTCGAATAGTCATAAACCACTCCAAATAATATTGGTAATATTGGTTTTCCGAGATCCTATATTTTTTTACCATTTTTTATAAGTGTAAAAAATAGGATAGGATTCGCTCAATCCTTAGAAAACATTCCCGAAGCATGAAGGGACGAGTTTCATCAACCAATCGAGACAAATGAGATTTCCGAAATCGGCCAATTATTTTGATGCCAAATAGCTTTTATTTAGGAAGTAACCTTCATGCTAAAATAATGAACAACTCTAACGAAGTGTTGTTGTTCAATGATTGTAAGTTATCGTTTCAAATTACATTAACAAAGTTATACGGCTTTTGAATAAAACTTGCTGCTATATATTTGATTTATTTCTTGACTGTGCCTCACAGTAATGAGAACAGCATACCATCTTTAAAAAATCGCATACCAAATGTAAATCATGATTGGAGATGATCCACGCAACGTTCGAATACTAGTGGGAACAACTATCCAATAGTTTCATTTAATGCAGCAATTAGAACTCCAGTCTCGTCTCAATTCCAAAGTCCCAGTCAATTAAAAAAAAATGTTTCGAGATTACACCAGATTTTGACGTTTCTTGCAATTTTGAAATATTTGGCATGTAACAAAAATATGCATTCACATTTCCTCGAGTTTAGGTTCAAATAAAAGGTAATTTGATCTCATAGACTGCTATTGAATTTTATCTGGAATAGACTTCTGGGTCCGAAAATACCGTGTGATGTTTATAATTATTCAAAATTACAAACCGTCATTCAGAACAATGATGCAAAAAAAACGGCTCGTCTAAGTATTTGACTCAAAATAGTTTCAAATGTTAGTTATGTTAGTTACTAGCCAAATGAACTGATTTCGGGTATTCCGGTTACAAGTTTCCGCTGCCGAAAGTAACAGAAACAGTGATCAAAAACTCAGAAAACGGATATCAACTCGTTTTCTTAGAGGCTGATTTTCATACACTTCATACACTCAAATGGAAGATCTTGTGGTCTCATAAGCTGCCATTAAATTTTGTCCAAATCCAAGTACTACAGCTACAGAGTGAAGTGTGCTCAAAAGTTTAAAATTTCAAACCGTTATTGAAAGTGAAGACACAGAAAACGGAAAAGTTCTTCCAAATTTGGCTTAAAACTGTTTACGCCCATATTAACTTTCTTGCTTTTATTCTAGGTTTAATAAAGAACTTTTTTGAAGAATCCCTTCGTATAATTTATGAAAATATGAGTAATATGAGAAAGAATGAATTAATCGGGTAAAAAATTAGCATTATCTTAGCATTTTTTTCAATAAAATAAAACAGTAAAACTGTCAACATAATTTTTTTCAATTGCACTTTCTTTTAAAAAAAAACATATCAACGGGTATCTTTCGGTTGGATGAGTGAAAGTCATGCTCGATCAAGTCCACCAGTTACGAAAGTATGTCGATTCTGATGGTTCCTTCACTTCCCTTCAAATTCATAACGGCGTCATTACTGACTGTTTTCAATACGGGCTTCAATATTAATCGAAAAAACTGATAATGACTTTTCTTTCATCGAAGCAGTCTCAGGAAATATATTCTACGTATTTTATTAAATAATTTTTGACACTAATTTAGGCTCATTTTTGACACCAAGATTTAAGTAGTTCACAAAAGTATGCTTCAGCGTTTATGTCACATATTCGGCATCATTTCATAAACCAAGCACCTGACTTTTGCGTTGCCATTTTGTATGAAAAGAGTGATGCTAATCTAGAAAAAACCCTTCTTAATCCACTCCGTGGAATTTTCATAGATCTTGAAAAATCACCATACATGGAATTTCCGAAGTCGAAAAATTGTTTTTTGGTGCCAAAAGTCTTAGAATTGAAAGTTGATTTAAAAAAAATTGTTTGAGATGATACTAAATCTCGACGTTTCATACTATTCTGAGCTTTCGGCCTAAAAAAATCAAACTTGATCAATGGCCCAATATTAGCTTTCAAACGATCCTTATCTAGTTCAAATCGGCCATCTCGGATAGTCGCCTTTTCTTACAATTTTAATACCTTTCTACACAGAAAGGTAAAAAACATTTAAACATTTTCAAGATGCATAGAAATTGAAAATTTTTGATAGACTCACAAACATTTATTAAATGAAAAAGGTTTAGAATTGCAAGAAATTTAGATTTTCAAGGTGCATAGGGTTGTCATCCAGCGAAAATAAACATTATTTAAAAAAAAATCAAATATTGTATGAAAAGGGAACACAATTGTGACAGAAAATGACTAGAATTTTCTTATATTACCGGAAAAAAAATTCAAACATGAACGGTTTAGTGGTAACGAGAATTAAAAAAAACAGTTTTCCAAAATATCGAAAAAATCCATTTTTTGAACCAATATAGCACGAAAGGTAACCATTTTCATGATAAAATGAACAAAAGTCGGATCCAATATTTTTAAATGGAGAACAATATTATCGAATATTACACCTTACCAAGTGATTGTATATCATTTTGCCATTGAACTGCTGGTTCTTTGATGACTATCGACTTTCCTTTTCATCCAATCAATATTCGAAAACTATCAAAATTTGTAAATTTAGTTAGTTGCACCCTGTTAAGTTTGAAAATAATTGAATCTAGAGATTTTCCATCAATAGTGGCATTTCTTTTGGTCTAAATAATTTATTAAAGTTTTCCAAAATTAGTCAATTTAGTTGGTGGACAACCCTATGCATCTTGAAAATACTTGAATCTAGTAATTTTCGATCTTCATTGACTTCCCTTTTTATCCAGTCAATGTTTAATAAAAAATTAAAACCTTGACAACCCTGTGCAACTTGAAAATGGTCAAATCTAGTAATTGCCTATCAATATTGATCCTTTCTATCCAATGAAAGTAATGAAAATTTTTAAAAAATGTTTTTTTTTTAATTTGTTGACAGTACTACGCACCTTCAACAAGCTTAAAACAACTATTTTCGATTGCCTCCATAGTTTCCAACACAGCTAGTGACAACTAGCTAAATCTCACCGAAAATAAAATATACAAGATCTTTGCGAGCTATGATAAATGGCAGAACGCATTTTTCAGCCTTTTTTCCTACTCTGCAACAAAAATTTGCGGATTTTGTTCACCACTGCAAATCTTTTGCCATATAAAATTTTTTCCAGATAAGTTATATAACTTTAAGTCTCAAGCAAATTCGTTCATACGATGAAGGAATTTTGCTAAAAACATATGATCGTCTCTACTTCAATGTATTCTAGTTTATATAAAATCAACTAGCATTCTTCAGAAACTTGCCCAGCTCGCAAATCATAATAATGCAAAATTACACGATCTTTCTCATAAATAAACTTCTCTTCTACAACCAATCCGAAATGAGTTTTATACAGTAAATATCGCCAATTCAAAACGTGATATGATTTTGTTAGAATCCCGAAATCATGAAAAAACGCAAGCCCTTACTAGTGCGAAATAAATTAATTCAATAGTTTATCTTCATAGTAGGCTGCAATTTCCTCTCCCAGGGTTTTTTATTTCGCCACAAAACAGCATTTACATGTCTGATAGCCTACTGTGATTCAAAATTTCCTTTACCACTTTTTATGACTGGCGATGGCGCAACTTCTCATCACACGTTACCGACCGATATTACATCCTGCTTGGAGCATTTCTACACCATTCAGGGCGAAATATCGATTGCACAATTCCATTTAAATAACGCCGAATCACGCCATCGTCCTAGGACCGAAGGAAACCGCTAGCATTTTCTACTCTGGCCAACAACCATCCCAGATTGAATCAGGGTGGAATTTGCCACCCACTCACATTCCAAAGTATCCCATCCCAGTCAGTCAGCATGGGGAAAAAAAATATTTTCCACCCCACGAAGGTATGCATACTTGATTAACCTATTGTAGCTGCTGGTCATGACAGTGAAAAGCAGTACCAGTAAGTATCTTTGGAATACGGGACGCGGTTGAAATGCCATTCACACAACCATAATTTTGTTTTATGACTGAAAAGAAAAACAAATAAACACTCGAAATTCCAAGAATTCCTGGCATTCATGGACGACGCGTGTGGTGATATTTTCGCTTGATACTTCGATGCAAAATATTTTCCCACGCTTCCCTGCTCGCATTCCACAGCACAAGTCAGTACACCAAATAATTGCTACTTTCTCCATTTCAGATGAGCCAAGCCTCTCGGATCTGCCGAAAGATATTCTAGAAGCGAATGACCTGTTGGATCTTATTAGTAAGTAGATAAATTTCCCCATCCCTAACAGGCCGAACGTAAATCGGTGATCGGACAACACGTGAGAGAATTCCCCATTTCATTTTCATTTTCAATTTCAACGAAAACGACCGACAAACAGTTTTCGACTAGAGCAGATAAACACCGTGTGCCACAAGCGTGACTGTCAAGTTCAAGCACCAAACCAACCATGGCCAACTGTGATACTGACCGCGGTGCCTAAATTGTAACGCACGGGCCAAATAGTAGGCCATTTTTTTCTGACTGCCTGACCGACGGCTCTGCCTAGACGGCTAGACGTCGCGCACCATTGAATCCGGCGCGGAATTCAAATTGGTAGGGCGTAACGGAATTCGGATTGCAGATTCGGAAATGACTAGCGAATAACATTGAAACTTTGTCTACGAAATCGGTTGCTCGGTACAAAATGTTGTCACTTTCTATTACCTATGTTTAAAAAAATGTTTTCAATTCTATTTTGGCTAGTATCTAGTTTCAAGTTTTGTCTCATTGGGTTCTAGATTTGCCAAAAGTTTGAGGCTGAGTCCCAACGATTGTCCGCTTACTATGATAAAAGGCGCTTCCCATGACTAAAAAAAATTCACAAGCTATTTAAATTTTTGGCTTATATTCACCTATACAACTGTCAAATTAAGAATCAAGATTTCGGCGAACACAACAATATTCGCCCTGCCAATTTGTCAACAAACACCATAAAGAGAAACACATATTTTTTAAATTTTTTGTGAGGTTATTCCAAGTAGCATCATTAATTTTAGTGATTACTCGTAGCAGTCTTATTAGAAAGCAATATTGCATTGTTTAATTCTCACTCTAGCTATTTTATTTTTGATGAGTTGTAATGCAATTAGAAACCTATTCTTAGTCCTCCTAGTGAAGTGATAACGCCTTTCCCTTTCGTGTCGATGAAAATATCTTTTGAAATATATATTACAAAACAAAAAATGAAAATATTTTTTGTCTTTTTATCGAGATAATTTCTGACACTAGTTTTGGTTCATTTTTGACACCAATTTATTCAGATTGATTAAAAAACATGCTCAGCAACAACAACAACCGGAGCTCAGTAAAAAAATGTTTGTCCGGAATTCAGATTCAGAATTCAGTTCCAGAACTGAACCTGAAAATTTGGAACTTTAGACCGAAAACCAGGACCATAATTCTGGATCCGAGTCTGAAATCTGAATTCTGAACCGGGATTCTGTAATCAAAATTCACCTGTAGACCAGAATACAGGTTCAGAATTCAGTGCTAGGTTTTGAGTTCAGTGCCGAACTAAAATCCGAGTCTCGAACTCAGTACCGAAATTCAGCTCCACAACACAGGTTCAATGATCATTTGGGATTTTACCTTCAGTTTCAACAGACTTCGCAGCCGATTGCTGGTGTACAGAATCATTGCACGCCCAGTGCTACCGATCCTTCTGACACTAAGAATCTATCGTTCTACGTCGGGGCTCGAACATACGCCAATTGGCTCGTAAGGCGCCAGCGCCCTACACATTGAACCGTCAGCCCAGAAACAAAACGCAAGAGATTACTAATTTTACATCGTAAAACCAATTTTCAAAGGTCACTAGATGACTTTGAAATAAAATCTGTACTTTGAACGGATCGGTTCTCAACACAAAAAAAATGTAAGCTCGCGAACAACATGTAAACAAAACATCGAAACGTTCTCCTCTTCTACGGATGAAACCGGTAACGTGTTAATGATCAATTTAAACATTGGCTCCACATTTTTGTTTACGGTTTTGCGGAATCGAATTTCATTTGAATACATTAGCTGCTGCCTGTCCGATCGAAGAACATTTTAGGTTCGATACTTTGCGTGTTGGTTTGCTCGGTGCGCATTAGTCATTGGTCGGAAGCAGGTTCGCAGGCAATGGTTTGATAGTTTTATTGGACACTCTTAATCACAGTCAGATGATACTCGTTGACTCGTTAGTGCAGAACACCCTTTTTCAATAGTTTGTACCCACAGTGAATCATTCAACGGTTGAACGGTGGAACAATTTACGATAAATAGCGCAAACTCCGGTCACACTGAACCGAACACTCATCGTTGTCTGTTCATCACTTAATTAATGAGTGATTCAACATATGCTGTGCGGTGTAAAAGTATCCTTTTTACGCAAAATTCGTGGAAATTGCTTAATGGGCCGCAGTCAACCGTCTCGCCAGTTCGGTGGCGACTTTCACACCGGCTCATTTCAGTCCGTCTCTCCCCCGTACTAGCGTCAGTTACGTCATTGGTAATCGCGCTTGAGAGAGAGAGAGAAAAAAAAACAAACACTGTGGTGACCATTTCCAACAGCCTGTCACATCAATTCCACCTGTCAAGACATAAAAAAACGAAAATTCAAAACAATGATCGTCGTTTTTCGGCTTCACTGTGTAAGCACACCGAGTACTCTAGGGTCATCCTATATGCCATCGTAGCAGGCGCTGATGCCGTTGAAAATTACTTCTAGCACCAGTCCATCATCAGCTCACTCACCAGCGCTCACGAGTTTATTTTCGCTGCACATGATCATCGTGTTTCGCCGGGTGAAAGAATCACGTTTTTTTTCTTGTCGGGACCCACTACACCAATCAAGTCTCGTTTTTCAACCGTAACTTCGTTACTTCCTCCGTTTTGGATGTTTCTTCATTGGTGAAGAGTCGTTAATTCACGAAAATTTTGCACGTCGCCGTTTCATGATCATCACCGGCTTCTGATTTCTGTGATTGTTGGACAATTTGGCGATGCGTTCAGCTTTATTTATAAACATCTCCACGCCAGTTACGTCATTAGTTAGTTAGTTTTTTTTTCGCACTGGTACGAGGTGAGTTTTTCCCTGCGCGGAAGATCAGAAATCAGTAGTCAAATCAGATAATGGTAATTCGTGTTAGTTTTTGCTTGTCAGATTCCTTGTTCGTTTGAACTATTTTGGGTTAGAACTGAACCTATTAGATTACAAGGTATTATAGAAAATAGATACGATCAAATTGTTTGGTTACGAATTAAGACTTTGTTTTAAAATACATTTTATATGTGAAAAATTAATCCTTTCAGGCTTGTGTACAATCAAAGTTTTAATCGTGGTTAGCAAACTGATCTTCAATAGGAGTTGAGATGAATCCCAGGCAACCAATAAGCATGTATTAATGTCGCACTATGACAGCATATAATCGCTTGACACTTTAATCGCTCTTGAGACTGAATTAGGACCGATTTTCGGCAAAATATACTGCTATTCATAGATCATGCTTATTTATGACAGGCGTGCATTGTGTAAGCTAAATTCTTATTGATTTACAACAAATCAGCTTTCAGATTGCAGATATAAAGCTATCATGAAGCTATTTTCGGTGCAAATAAAAGGCTATTTCACTGCCATTATTAGTACTTACTTGTTACCTGGGTTGACTTAATACTCCACGTGAGACAATAGAAAAAAAAAAGCAAGTTTTCCAAGGTTCAATTTCTTACACTTTTAGCAAGCCCACTAGAAGGTACAAATTATATTTCAATGCTACCGATTTTATGCTTAATAAATTCAGAAAGCAAAAAAACTAAGGGAAAGTAATATCAGAGACATAATCGCGAAATTGACGTAGGTCGAGTTGGATAAACGTATACTGAGTTTTGGCGTTCGAGCAAAAGAAGGAGGTTTCAGTTCGGGTATGGCCAAAAAAGTGGGCACTTCGAAGTCAAATGTCCTTCGTGCTAAAGAACGTTTGAATCTTCGAACCTATAAGAAGCAGAAACAACCAAAACGTAGCCCGAAACAAGAAGCATCGATCAGGCCGAGGGTTCGAAAACTGTACAATACGATTCTTGTTGGAAATTTGAACTGCATAATCATGGACGACGAAACCTACGTGAAACTCGATCACAAATCCTTGCTGGGACCACAATATTATACGTTGCGAGAAGGGCATGTGTTAAACCAGCCTGAGACATCGATTCAAGTCGAAAAATTTGGTAAGAAAGCTATGGTCTGGCAAGCAATTTGTAGCTGCGGTAAGATTTCGATACCCTTCATCACCACTGCTTCAATGAACAGCGAAATATACATCAAGGAATGTTTACAAAAACGACTTTTACCCATGATTCGAAGCCACAAGGATCCTGTTGTCTTCTGGCTAGATCTTGCTTCTTGCCACTACTCGAAATCAACGGTAGAATGGTATACTACCAAAAATGTCACTTTCGTCCCAAAAGACATGAATCCACCAATTCGCCCACAACTTCGACCAGTTGAGGAATTTTGGGCATTAACGAAGGCACATCTTGGAAAAAAGTGTCAAAACTTATCGCCGAAAAGTCTGTACGGAATTTAATGAGAAACGTTCGAAAGAAGGTGCGCCTACTAGTCTACAATGGCTAAGTAGCAAATGTTGAGAATAATATTCTGTTGTTGTAGTCTAATATTATCAGTATATCGAATAAAATTTGAATATCTAACACTTGTGAATTATTTACAGCGAAATGAAAGTGCGTCCATACTTTCTGGGACAGTCTTTATATAGTTTAATCTACTTGAATCGATGCGTAGAAATATTTTCAAGCAATAGATTTTATAATATATTAGAAACACCTGTTTTAATTTGGTTCAACTGTAGATTTTCTAAACCTGGCCACAGATTGTACGGAATTTCTATTCGTAGTCCTACGTCAACATTTCTACAGAGACGGGTCTCGCTGGTTACTGATATTAGGTGAAAACCGAGTTCATAACGATTGTTTTAAGAAGGATTTCTGTTTTTTTTTCCGTTTTTTATACGGTAAAATAAAATGAAACATGTACCACACTTTCAATAACGAACCTTCAATGATACCGGATGAGATGATGGGATACTATAAAAAACCATTTTAACATAATATGAAGAATAATAAAACAATCTAAAAAAATATTCATTGAATGATAACGCACCTCATGAGGAACTATTTCCGTATCTGAAGAAAAGAAAACGGGAATCATTCGGAAATGTTTCATGCACTAAATTCTCAGTTTCTTAATTTGCCTTAAATATGATGCCACAGCTACCGTGTAAAATGCCACACATTCAATGACATTATTCCCCAAAACAATGACACATCCAGCGTTGCCAGATTGCCATATTTTTCTCGCAAACTAACCAGATCTTTTGCCAGATTTTCCAAATTTTCTCAGATTTCGTCAGATCTCGCCAGATCCTTACGGTTTTTGCCTCTATACGAGAGGTGGTGAGACCTCCTTTTATTTTTGCTCACTGATAAGGAAGCCCGGTCAAAATTGCCTTGTATGTAGTAGACCCAGACAAATCCAGATAAATGTTTGAGTTAGATACGGATTTTTGAAAAAATAACCTGGCAACTCTGGACACATCATTAACTTGGAAATGTCAAAATAGAAAAAAAAAAAAATGTCATCAGAAATTATTTGCGTAATCGACTAATTGCAATTGGGAACCAACATCCTTTCGATTTCTGTGATTTTCTCATTCAATTGGCTTATTCAAAATTTGTTTCTACTCTGTCATTGCCAAACTGAACTTAGTTATGCCGACTTCAAGTCAAATTAAATTAAAATTATAAATCGTTAAATTTTTTTAACGATTTATAATTTGATTTTCGGTTACAATCTGCCTCTGGTAGTGAAAGGGCAAACTACCGAAAATCCTTCGATAGCCAGGTAGCGACTGGCTCAATAGAGAAGGCAACAACTCTAGAGCACTTCTATAACTACAAACTTGAAAATGCGGCAACTCTCCCAGAGCGACATCTCACCCCACTTTACCCTATGAGTTTTTTCTCAGTCATTTCAACACTGAACTTAATTTTGGCGACTTCAAGTCGAACCAACTAAAATTTAATGCATCATTTTCGATCTTCCAACTGTCACATTTTGTTTCCATACGAAATTAATCCTTTATTGTACGAGGTTAAACTTGAGCATAATAAAAACCGGATGAAAGTTGAGTTATTCCTTCACGAATTTTTGAACTTTTGATCGAACGCTCTTCATCAAGTTCCGGACAAGTGTTGCATTGCATTTGTTGGACGATTTAGGCCAAATTTTTTTGAACTTCTGCATGTTCCCAGCTGCCAGTCTTTTTGAAGACCATTTTCACGATTGCCCAGTAACGTTCGATGGGTCGAAACTGAAGGAGCGAAATTTATACGCTTTTCCGCAAGCCAATTGAGAATGGTTTTGGCATAGTGAGCCGACGCTAAATCCAGCCAAAACAGTGGAGGTGTACTATGCTTCTTATATAACGATAACAATCTTTTTTGGAGACACTCAGATCGATAGATTTCTGCATTTATAGTTCCGGTAGTGTGAAAAATGGTTGACTTCAAACCATAGGAACATATTGCTTTGCCATACCAGTACCTTTCGACCGAATTTCTCCCCTTGAATCAACCTGTCGCTAACATCCTCCCTAACCACGACAGTAAAATATTGTGGACACACATACCCATTATCAAAGCAATTTTTACGTTTCGTCTTTGACTCATCAGTGCGTAGCAGCTTATGTTGAGCTGCTAGCGCGACCTCGTCCGAGACGTCCGTTTGGACATTACACTTCGGTGTAATAGCAAAAAGTGTTTTGTAAATAGCATTAACTTTACGTCTGCCTAGCGGTTTATGTTAAGCTGCCAGGTCGCGCTAGCAGCTCGACATAAGCTGCTACGCACTGATGTTATATGAGACTGTCAGTATTTTCAATCAATGTCTCACATAAAAACTTTTAAAACAGCTCTTATGCATCTAAGAAGACTTTCGACTTGAATAACACGATTGACATGTAAACTTTCACACATTCCATATAAATCTGATAACACCGACAATGATATGCAGACGGCGCTTCGATCGGTTAATATCGTTGAACTATATTGCGGTAAATTCTCAGTTTTCGCCGCTTGAGCATTTTTAGTTTTGCGAATCAACATTATTCAATAAATAACACACACTTACCATACCTGCACTATCACTCAAAATAACTGTTTCCACAAAATTTTCAACTATACGTAACAAACCACACATTGAAATTAGTCTTTTTCGAGAGCAACATCCATACACCGCATCGTACTCCCAGTGATGCCAACTCCTTTCCCAGCTGCTCGAAAAGACGCTTTTAAACTGCTTGAAAACCTACTCAGAAAAATTTCAAAAAACCTTTCAAATATTGCTCGAGAAAACTATTTGAAACCTCTGGTTGAAAAAGCTGTGCTGCTCGAAAAGCTGCTTGAAAAAAAACTACAACTTCAAAAACTGTTAAAAACTGTTTAAAAATGCTCAAAAAACTGCTGGAGAAAACTACGCTGGTCAAAAGCTGCTTGAAAAGACCACTAAGACGAAAAAACTGTTCAGACTGCAAAAAAAGCTTCAGAACTGCTCGAAAAACTACTCGAGAAACCAGCTCGCAAAAAAAAACTGATTGAAAACTGCTCCAAAAATTGGTCAAGCAAATTACTCGAAAAGTTACCTGATAAAACTACTTGAAAAACTGCTCGAAGAACTTATTCAAAAAGCTGCTCGAAAAGATACTTTAGAACTGCTTGATAAACAGCTTGAAGAACTACTTGGAAGCTGCTCGAAAAGACGCTTACAAACTGCTAGAAAACCTACTCGGAGAAACTTCGAAAAGCTTTTGAAATACTGCTCGAAAAAACTACTTGAAACATCTGATTGAAAAAACTATGCATTTACTTTAAAATTTACTTGAAAGCTCGATAAAAATTATGTCAATAGCAATCGCTACGGGCAGCAAATAGAAAGAATGACATGGAATCAAACATTGCCCGACCATTATTCTCCAGAAAACATGAGCAAGTCATTTAGCAGCACGACAACACATACAGCGAAAGTGATCGAAAACATCATTTCTGAACTCAGATGAAAACTCTTACCCCACTACTCCCTAGGATTGCCCCCTACTGACTAACATATGTTTCATCGATACCCCACACATTGGTTGAGTAGCACTTAACTGTAGAAAAAGACGGGTGGGTAATTTCAGAGACATAACTGGAACTTAGTACTGACGAATATCGCGAGAGGAGGTAAACCCCTTTGCAAAGAGGGGTTTGAGGAAATCCCCATCCACAGCAATGCGCTCGTCGAATCAGTGAACCAACCGAAGACCCTGACGGTAGGGAGAAGGATTGTGTCAGAGGTCTAAGAAAGCCCTCGGGCCAGATGGTGTCCCGAACGCGGCTTTAAAGGTAGCTATAACCTCAAAACCGGACATGCTCAGGGAGGTCATGCAGAGATGTCTGGATGAACGATCGTTCCCGGACATTTGGAAAAAAACAAAGATTGGTACTGTTACCGAAACCTGGGAGCCATCCGCGTATAGACCTGATCGACACCACAAGGAAGCTCCAGGAGAGAATCATCCTGAACAGGCCTCGTTCATAGAAGAGGCGGATGGAATGACCTACGAACAGTACCGGTTCCGCAAAGGCAGGTCTACGGTGGATGCCATAAGTTCGATAGTAGCCAGCACCGAGGTCGCTATTCAACGTTGCACACAATAGTGCTTGTTGGGCGGACATTGTGGACTCGCTACTTCGACTGGAAGTACCGGAAGGACTGTACAAGACTCTGTAAAGCTACTTTCATAACCGGGTATTGCTTTAATGAGACTTAAGAAGGCTTATGCAACACTCCTAGCACGGCCGGAGTACCACAAGGGTCCATTCTGGGACCGCTCCTGTGGAACATAATGTACGATGGTGTACTGAGGTCTTAACATCTCGTCAATCCATAAAAGAGGGCGAACTGAGTGCATCACACTCGATCAGCATAGTGGAGGACTTGCTGCGTAGTAAGAAACTGCAAATAGAGCACCATAAAACAGAGCTGATGGTGGTAAATAATTGAAAATCGGAGCAGGAAGGCGACGCTACATGCTAGTAATTTCTGAAGATCAACGTGAAATTGCTAGAGAGTACGCATAGACTAACATCGGCTCATTCCAAGAGTCTCTGGATGGATCAACAGATCCTAAGGCGAAGTGAACTTCGGCCTGACGCAATTCCTCACAAGCCGCTGTTGTTTCAGGTTTCAGATTACAGGTTCGGCCTGCCTTAGCTGTCCAAATTAGCTAAAGACGGCTGCACACGTCCTGTTTGCTCGTCCCCGCTTCGCGATACAAAGGAGTGATCTCCGTCGGTGTAGTCTAAAGCCATCCTCTAACCGGAATCACTGGACCGACCCAGGCATCCTGCCGATCGATCCGTTTACGGGTATTCGAAGCGACGGTTACGGGAGAACTTCCATCGTCGGAGAATTCTTCGCCGGTGTAGGCTGGATTCTTCGTTGGGGACTAACCGGGTAGAAGCCACAGCACCGATGTCGAGTGCGATGTAGCTTCGGTATGAATCGTCGAGGCACCAGTGAACCTGAGGCCATGCTCCAACCGGAATACCCGGACCGACCTCGACATCATCCTGGTCAATCCTCTGGAGTGAAGCAAGTGACTCAAAGACGAGAATTAAAGGTTTCAAACAGGTAGGAGAAAACGATGCAGAAGTCCATGGCGATGCACGAGGCTGGTGCCTTCCATCTCGAAGAAATACCTAACGGTGGTACCGGGGAGGCAGAGTTGGATATTCAAGGTGTTTTAGTGGGTAGTTCCAATTATACAGTTGGGAAGTCCTGTGCAATTCACCTTTCGAAAAAAAAACCCTCTTATGATATGCTTATTCCATAGCTACCAAAATTTCATAGTCATATCTTGCTATGATGAGCTTTCAGTTTCATTACAGCTTCCGCGAAAAAAATTGTTACTTCTGAAAAAGCTGTGGGGTGCGTTTCACCTCTCTATTTTTCTCAGTTTGTATCACAAGCAAAATAACCGTCACAGTAGGCCATCAAACGCGTGCCAGTTAGATACGGTGCAGGTGCAAGCTCGAGCTTGCTGCATATGAAAAGCGTCGAAACGTTGAGTGTTAAAAAGAAAATATTCGTTTTGTTCTACTATTGCCTACCGAAAAGCTAGTAAATAACTTTACGTTCAAAAGAATCCACTCGAAAGATCTCCAAACGAGCCCAAATAATTCTTAGAGCCCAAATAATTCGAGATTTTTCATCACGGGCACGCTCGGTCACATGCTTCGGTTTAGGTCGAAAAACTCTTTGGAAAATAGCTAATCCAAAGCAACTCAGTGTGTCGATTCCAGCAAAATCAGAAAATTGTTAATACAACCTATTTTTCGCAAAATACCTCAATTTTTCGCAAAATTTTCTAATATTAGCATTGTTCTCCTACACCAACTTTGAGAAACCAAAAAAAATAATACTTCAAGAAACAGTCTGTTGGAGCAAGAAAAAGTTGCTAAAAAAAGGAGCACGGTATTCCCAGTAAAATAATAAATTTGGCTGATTAGTTTTTGACGAAACTACATTTCATTGAATGTTCGGTAAAACCACGGTAAGGATGAAAACGGCACAAAGACTTAGACATAAAGCGAGAACGACATTAGATCTAGATTTCTGAAACTATTGCAAACTGATCAGGAAAATCAGTAAAAACCGGGGAATTTTATTTTAAGATATCCGTCTAAATCCTGTCAATCTCACCCACCTTGCAATGTAGACTTGGCACCGCCCGACTACCACAGGTTTCGATCGATGCGGAACACTCTTACTGGAGTTTACTTTACTTCAGTCTAGAGAATCAAAAATTGAAACTACATAACTAAAGGCACATTCAAATTTTCTCCCCTGCCATAGTTCAGTTCATCTATGAATAAAAAATATTCACCGACTTAAGCAAACCAAATAATTTTGGCAAGAGGGTTAAATAATATAATTTTCCACGAAAACCAGAGAAGACATTGCCGATGTTGATAACCTCTGAGGTTTGATCTTTTCTAACCTTGCTTCTTTCAAATCGTTTGCCATCCATCATGTCTGGTACAAATGCTTTCAAATGACAGTGTAGAAATCCCGTACTCACCACTACTGGCCAGTGTTGATTTTCCTCGTCGCCGTGAGAGAACGGAACATTTTCGCGCAAAGCGCAGAGATTTGCGATGTGAAAACCGGGAGAGAAGATTTTCCCGCAAGCCACGCGAGTACTAATTTTCCATTTAGTTCAGATATTCTAACCCGCACAATTAAGTCGTCTCCGCAGTGCCTTCAACTCGTCTTCTGTCGCTTGAAGAATTAATTCAAAAGTTAAAAAACGAAAGAAAAGCAGAAAGTTGTGGAAAATAAAAGCAGCAGATCATCCGGAGCCAAGGCAATTTATGGTAATATCAATAGGAACCATCACCATCCTGGTTTGTTTGATGTTTGCCTGTCATCGGACAAACGGGCTGAACATTTCGACTTCCGGCCGCCTGATTGACAAACTCTCAAGGCAAACGTCGTGTGCTTCACAGCCTCTCAGTGTTACGTGACGGTTTCCAAGAAATTATACGTTTTTCGTGAAATGATCGTATCAAAAAATCCCAATACCTGTGCAACTCTTGACCACTTGAAGTGAAAAAATTGCTAGTGAAAATGAAAAATGCACACCTCATCCGTCTGCCTCGATCACTCGCTCGCACACATCGACGCGAAAGGAGAGTTTGAAAAATGTTTAAAAATAGATTTCTCCATCCCACTAAAATGACGGCAGGAGCAGTTCGGGGCAGCAGATCCACCAGAGCGAACAACTCAGTTCTGATGGTCACCGAAAACTCTCATTCTCACCCCGTGTGTCGAATGTTTGCTTTCTTCGCCGTCGCCATTCGCGATTTGTGTTTACTCGCAGTAGGCCAGTGCGGAACGAAACGCATCCATTTCAAAGAGAATCAATTTTCGGTCGTTATCGGGTCGGGTCGGTTCGCGAAATCGAAATCGAATTGTGATCAATCAGTTCGTGTTCGGGTGCCGTTTGCTCTCGTTTGACACCGAACACGTAGTGAGCGTGGGTGGGTCAACAATAAACAATCCAACAACAATCGACTGTCAGACATTGAAACCGAACTGACTGACTGACTGACCGACGAGAAACGAGTGTGATTGTGTTGAAAAAGTAGATCAGTGCCAGCGACAGGAAACAAGTGGAAAACATATGATCTGCGATCAGTCTGTTTGGAATGAATGAATATCGCCAATGGTTCTATTTTTAATGATTACGGAAACATCTCGGCTTTCATTGAAAGCGATTGAGTTCTGAAAAATTTATCGATATGCGCTAAAATTGTAGATCGATTTTTTTTTTGAATTCATCTTACATTTCAAGCAACCTTCGAATGACCTTAAAAATATCAGATTGGCCTAGTTCGAGAGTTTTCAAGCATTTCCATAGCAGTGGTGGTGGTGCTGGTGGAAGAAAAAACAACACAGATTCGAGAAAAATAATATAAATTATGTGTTGTTTTTCGAAACAATGACGTTGTGAAATAAGGCAAGCGTATGTTTCTGGCCAGCTATTATCTGTTGATTCTAGAGCTAGAATGTCGCGATTGAAAAACAAACATCGAAATAACACCAGATCAAGGTCGTATCAAATCACACACCAGTTTGTCTGTTTATGTACTCATCGCAAGTCGAAATAGTAGATCAAATTTTGGTCGATATCAACTCACACTTCCATCTACGTTTCCAAATCAAATCTCTTGGTTTGGAATTTTGAGCAGAAAACGAACTACTATTGTGTAATATCATTGCACTGAACTAAACTACCACATCAGAGTGTTGCACCGAGCACACATGCTCGAATTTGACTGTCATTTCAGACCTGCGCCGGTGTAATGTTATAGTGGAAAAACGTAGCAATACTGCGTAGGCCATGAAAAAACACGTGTCATAAAACAAACAGAAATGAAGAGAAAGTTTGATTTTTTTTCGGTTTGCTTTGATTGTTTTTTGATGAACAAAATTCACTTCGTATAGGCCATGTATGCGAATGGGTAAAAAAATTTATATTAACTCGTCCCAGACTCAGATTCACACAAACAGGCACGTACCCGAATGGGAGGGCCCAGGGTGTTCTGGTCCCTCCACGATATCAGACTACGCTTGGTTTGATACATACTATGTATACATTCATTTTTATACATATTATAAAACTTTATTACATTCTGGTTTGATCCACCTTGTGGTGTAATGAAGTAGTGTAATTATCGGTATCGGAATAGCACAGTAAATTTGAAAGGCCTTAAACTAACGAGACCCATATTTTAGAACAGTCTTTAGTACAGCTTCACTCAGAGTTTTCACGTTCTTTGCATCGTTACCTCAAATGATAGTTTGAAATTTTCAACACATCATTTTTCGAAGTTTCCGACCACTATTTTTAGTAAATCCGGAACCGGAAATCGGTAACCAGTATAGCCAAAACCAGTTCTTTTTACCATCAACTAACGAAACCTACATTGTAACATTTTCCAACACAGTGTCAAAGTTTTTCGGATCTTTGCTCCGTATCGTTAAATATCAATTTAAATTTTTCAAAAATTTTCACACTATAATTCCGGAAGATAAATCCGAAAAAAAATTTGCAGTAACCTATGAGACTCTAGGACCATTCATTTGGAGCATCAGCTTGTGAAAATCAGTTTAACTATCCCTGAGAAATCGAGGTGAGTTTTCTTTCTTTTGGAGGTGTCACTACTGCCGGTTCTACTGAAACCGGACTTGGAGAACCCGTACAGCCGAAACCATTTGATTCGACCATTAACTGATAAGTTTTTTGGAAAAGTTTTAGTACAGTGTCGCAGAATTTATTACGGTTTTTGCATAGTCACTCAAATGACAATTGGAAATTAATAATATTTTTCACCATTCTAAAACCGAAAATAAGATCCAAATAAATTTTCACAGTAATCTAAGAGATGATACAATCTTTCATTTGAATCAAAGTTTATGAAGAATCGAGGTAAGTTTCATTTTGGAGTTTTTGACCACAATTTCCAATACTTCTGAAATCGGGTACCGATATAGCCGAATTTAGTTTTATGACTATCAACTAATAATGGTAATTAGACGATCGACAGCAAATATAAGTGCGCATTATTTATTTGGGAGCAGGGAAAAGTCCGATGGAGATGACATTTGGTAATCTCTCTCTCCAGCAGACATAAAACCTTCTCATCATTTGTATCAACAGATTACAATGTCATTTAGGGGTTATCCAAAGTTTGTGCTTTGGACACATAACCGTTTTTACTTTTCTTTACGTTTCGTCTTAGACTCGTCAGTGCAGAGCAGTTCAAATTGAACTGCTTAGTGCAAACTTAAACAGTTCAATTTGAACCGCTAAGCAGACGTAAAGTTAATGCTATTTGCAAAACACTTTTTCAATTGGCACCGAAGTGCCATGTCTTGTCTGACCTGCCGAACGAAAACGTCTTTTTCGACTAATACTGGCCGAAAAAGTGTTTTGCAAATAGCATTGAACTTTACGTCTGCTTAGCGGTTCAAATTGAACTGTTTAAGTTTGCACTAAGCAGTTCAATTTGAACTGCTCTGCACTGACGAGTCTAAGACGAAACGTAAAGAAAAGTAGATTACAATGATCCAACAGATACATTTGGACTTAACACTAACAATTAAAACTAAATCTATAACCCTTTAACTAGCTGATGACACCAAGCAAGTATCATTTGGATGATTGTAATCTGTTAATGCTAAAGATGAGGAGGTTTTATGCCTGTTGGAGAGATAAAAATAGTACTCTTGCTTAAAAGGTGAGAGAGAAGAAAAAAGTGGGAACAGAATACAAGGGTTGGTGGAGAAGGTAGTAGACGAGCGTGGGCTAGCTACGGTGTTAGAATCGGCATGTAGATCTAATTAGTGATCGAAGAATGCATGGTGGAAGACAAAGAGAAAGAAGAAGACACGACCGGGTTAATTTTGACGAGCGAATCTAGTTAGTTTCCAATGGAGATGGTGGAGAGACAGAGTGGGGGTTGAACGAAAATACAGTATTGTATGTATGCATGTATGTGGAGCAGGGAAAAGGCCACTGGAGTTGAGAATTTTTAAACGTCTGCCTCCAGCAGGCATGAAACCTCCTCATTTTTGTACCAATGTTTGATTCTAAAACTAACATGATAAGTGACTAAGAAACAATCGTTTGATTACATTTCGAGATACATGAAAATCGAAGACATTATATAAGTTAAAGAATAAACGACACATACTAGTAAATGGTTCATTGTATCCATAGTTCGTTCTGGTCGAAGGTAATCTCAAAAAGGCTTGATAACGCAGACTACGACGATGAATGTCGAAATTAATTAATTGTAAGAGTTCGGGACAATCGATACGCGATTGTAACAAATCGGCTATGGAAACTGCTTTTGTGCGCATTATTGGAGCGATTTGAAACCGAAAAAGTCATTTTTCCAGGCAATGCGCCGGTAGCCTAGGCAGTTTTAGGACTCATCGAACGCAACACTCAATACTTTAACGACTTTGGATCTAGAATGTCGCATTAGTACGTAGTATTCTAGAATCAGGAGTTATAATTGCTCTCATCAACCAACAAAATCTGCAAAAATGATGAGCATTTCTTCAGTGGCTTTTTTTAACGATTCACTGTTTTATAACATCGATTGCGCTATTGCATAGTAAAAATAATGTTTTGGTACCTTCTTCGAAGCTTAATTTTTCATAAAAAGTGCGGTCATAACAATTCCATGCATGTTAGCAATCACTATTTCAAATTGCAAATATTGTTCATATTCTCGATGGAATGAAGCAGAATCACATGGGATTACGAGACTCTTTGTTTTAATACAAGTTTGTTAGAGTCTATTCAGTGATCTCTGAGAAATCGATGTGAGTTCTATTTTTTCCCGGTGCCTCTGGAACAACTATTTTTTAATTAAATTTATTCGACAAACAAACAACTTACTAAAGATTTTGCAAGTATTAGCTGCTTTTAGTATTGTCACACACTCTTGAAATTGAAGGTGTTAACACTCATGACTCAGTTACTCTGGAACCAGAAGTCGAATCCAGACTATGGGACTTTATGACAAGAGAAATGTAAAAATGGTTCCCAGGGGATCTCATATTGGAATCAAATGAGCTGATATCACCAATTTGTGTTGAAGATGTTGGAAAACGCCAAATCACTTTTGAGAATCTTCTCCTAGCGAAATTATCCTATGTATGCTGTATTAGAGCCCGGGTTGGCGGTTCAATGCATAGGGCGCTGGTCATACAAGTCGGTTGTCGTATGTTCGAGGCCCGACCTGGAAGGATTTTGAGTGCCAGTAGGATTCCGTACAATAAGAAGCGGCAGCGAAGTCTGCGCCAAGTAACACCATTCTGAGATAATTCACATTTATTTTAAAACAAATTTTTTTGAGATGACACTAGATCTCGACATTCAATGCAATCCTAAGTCATTTTGCATGTAAAAATAGTTTTCGATTTCGAGAATTTCATAAAACCGCATAAAAAATCGTATATAAAGCGGCTTGAATGTATTTTGCTATCAAATATACGATTCAATAACATTAAAATGGTGCCGGTATTAGTACTATCAGAGCTGAAGACGAGTGCCTCTTGACGAGAACAACTGAAAAATTCATTGAAGCAGATTGGTCTTTCATAGGTTTCACCTTGTAATGCGCCCACCTTGGCCAGGGAGTCCGCCATCTCATTACCCCTTACGGAACAATGTGACGGGACCCAAACCAAGGTAATCCGGTATGATTTTTCAGATAAAGCACTCAGTTGTTCCCGTATTTTCCCCAGGAAATACGGCGAGTACTTTCCAGGCTTCACTGAGCGAAGAGCCTTGATAGAGCTGAGACTGTCCGATACAATGAAGTAGTGGTCTGTAGGCAAAGTTTCAATGATCTCAAGGGTATACTGAATTGCAGCTAGTTCTGCGACGTAAACTGGAGCTGGATCACTGAGTTTATAGGAGATGGTGAAATTTTCATTAAAAATACCGAAGCCAGTGGACCCCTCGAGATGTGATCCGTCTTTGTAAAACATTTTATTTCAGTCGACTTCTCTAAATTTGTCATTAAAAATATTAGGGATCACTTGAGGGCATAGGTGATCCGGGATTCCATAAATATCTTCTTTCATGGATGTGTCGAAAAACACCGTAGAATTAGAAGTATCATAGGAACGAACACTGTGAGGATTGTAGGAAGCAGAATTATTGTTACGTGACATGAAGTCAAATTACAATGTCATAAATCGGGTCTGAGAATTAAGCTCGACAAGCCGTTCAAAGTTATCGATAACCGACGGATTTAAGACACTACATCGAATGAGTTGTCGATATGAGGGATCCCAAAAACAGGTTTTCAACGGAAGAATTCCCGCCAGCACCTCGAGACTCCCCGTATGAGTCGACTGCATACAACCCAAGGCTATATGCAAACAACGATACTGGACTCTCTCCAGCTTGATGAAATGTATTTTCGGGGCGGAACGGAAACAGAAACATCCATACTCCATCACTGATAATATCGTTGTTTGGTCAGCATTTTAGATCTGTTGGGTTTTTTGGCATTTTAGTTTCAGATACCTAATGTGACATCCCCAGGCACCTTTGGAATCGAACCAGACTCCGAGGTATTTGAATGTGAAGGACTGAGCTATGGTTTGACCCATTAGTTGAAGCTGTAGTTGTGCAGGTTCACGCTTCCTGGAAAATACTACCAACTCAGTTTTCTCCGTGGAGAATTCAATACCCTGCTGTAGAGCCCATGTAGACAAAGTGTCCAAGGTAGTTTGTAATGGTCCTTGCAGGTCGGTAGACTTGGATCCTATAATAGACACCACGCCATCATCTGCAAGTTGCCTCATCGATGTCATGGATGTAAAAGTTGTAAAGAAGGGGGCTGAGGCATGAGTCCTGGGGAAGGCCCATTTAGCTAATTCGTGAGGTTGTCAAGTCATCATGTGTAAAAAACATGTGCTTTTCCGATAATAAGTTGGGCAAAAAATTGTTTAAAAGTGGGGAAAGACCATGCTTGTGCAGCTTCTCCGAGAGAATTTTTATGGAAACTGAATCAAAAATCCCCCTTTATGTCCAAGAATACTGATGCAATTTGCTTCTTGTGAGCGAATGCCATTTGAATTTCTGTAGAAAGCAGCGCAAGGCAATCGTTCGTTCCTTTGCCTTTACGGAAGCCAAATTGTGTATCTGAAAGCAAGCCACTTGTTTCCATCCATTCATCGGGACGAAACAGGATCATTTTTTCCAGCAGTTTCCGAATACAGGAGAGCATTGCAATCGGTCGATACGAGTTGTGGTCGGAGGCTGGTTTGTCCAGTGTTTGAATAGCGATAACCCTCACTTTTCTCCAGTCTTGAGGTCTTCTGTTCGACGAACTTGTTGAACAAGTTCTTTAGGCGTTTTTTCGCGATATCGGGAAAATTTTTAAGCAAGTTGAATTTCATTTTATCACGTCCTGGGGCATTGTTGTTGCACGATAAGAGGGCAAGAGAAAACTCCGTCATCGTAAAGGGGGTATCGTTTTCAGTGTATCGAGAGGACGCGACGCGATAGGTATTCGATTCCCGAACAAAATCCGGGCAAACTTTCTTGGCGAAGTCAAATATCCAGCGATTTGAATATTCTACGGATTCGTTATTAGTGGTTGCATTCCTCATACGACGGGCTGTATTCCACAGAGTGGTCATCGATGTTTCCCTAGATAGGCCATTGACGGACCGACGCCAGTAACCATTTGTTTTCTGCTTTAATCAGATTTTTCATGGTCTTTTCTAATGATGCATATTTTTCGTAGTCTTCGCGCTTCCCACTGTTCCTGAATTTTTTATACGCGAATTATTTTGTTTTATATATTTCACTCTTTGTTTGTTTATATATTTCCGAGCACTCTTTGTGGGCTTGAATCGCGGCGTTGAGGATCAAGTGGGGTGGGAAGAAGCTCAATGATGTCTGCCAGTCGTCGATGCCCTATCGAGACTCTGGGAGGTATGTAGATAGAAGCTATACAAAGATCTTTGTCTCTGATTTTGATTTGACAGCAACAACTTCAATGCCCGGAATCGAGGGGAGGTTAATTCGATAAAATGAATAGCACTTTTTGATCCCTAGAAGAACCCCTCCATAGGAGTCTCCTCGATCCAGGCGTATAATGTTGAAATTGTGGAAGTCAAAGTTTATATTTGAAGTAAGCCATGTTTCACATAATAAAAATACGTCGCAGTTACGCGAATTTATCAAAAATTTGAATCTAATTTTGGGATGATACTTCTGCAATTCCACTGCAGTATAGTAATCATATTATCGATTTCTGTAGGTATATCAGCCATCGATAGATACGATCACTGCAAAAAGGGGCCAGTATTCTGTCAACTGCTTTAAAAACGTTCTTACTGTTATTCTTAATGTTATATTGAAGGCTGTTAATATCCAGTCCACGATATCCGAAAATTTCAGCCATCCAGAATTTGTTTGGCTTTCTGGTTGTGATTTGGGATCACTTGGGTTTTTCAGTGTCCTTGGAAGTGCTGGAAATTCCTGGTTGTAATTCGATTATCGAAATCCAGGAGGTATTGGCTTCGGCTCTGTGACATTGTTGTTTTGGTTCCGTTTTATTATTTTAGTTTCTAGTATTTTAAGACCTTTGCGAGGAAGCTTAGGAGAGGACATAATTGGTCGTTTCCTGTTTGTTCCTAGCTGAACAGAAAAAGGTCCTTCGTCGGGGTCATTTGAAACATCAGCGTCAGTCGACAAAAAAGCGAATGGGTTGTCAGAGATATGTGGAGTAGCTCGTTTGAGGATTTCCGCGTAAGATCGTTTGGAATGCTCCCTCACGGTTCGCTTGAGCTTTTCCTCGCGTTGCTTATATTTAGAGCACTTAAAAAGAGCATGCGGATTCTCACCACAGTAAATACACTTTTCGATTGACTTCCTGCAGGAGTCATCTCCGTGTCCCTCACCACATTTGCAAGAAATGAAATTATTGAAATTTGCACTGAATGGAACTGACTTGCGAGTACTTTGCATATGGGACAGACATGAGTTGATATTTTTTTCACAGTTCACAGAACAAACCCTCAACCTTTATTGCAATTTCTTAGAGTATATTGAGGATAGATTTTATTTCTCAAGCTAACTCAAAATTGGCGAAAAACGATATGGGACTGATATGCGAGTATGGGCAGAGTAGACAGGTTACAAATTAGGTTCACAATATGCAATTAGTACCAAGATTTGAGTTTGAAATTTTGTTAGAAAAAATGTGATAGATTCTTAGACATGTTAGGATTCGTACCTGATAAAAATGACTTCGTTCGAGCACTGTTTTCTATGTTTCCTCAATATTTCGCATATTTTGACACTGCCCAAGTATGAAGCCTAATTCTAACCAATTTATCAGTCCAACGATTTTCAGTAATTTCAGAATGACCGGCTACCGAGCCTTCTATTTCAGTTAAAAAAGTGATCACTATTATTCGTTGAGTAAGTGCTTCGTATATCTGCCTGTCTGTGCGAGTAGAAATAAATCCGAGTAAAAATAAACAAATAAATCTGGTTAGTGAATGAATGAGATTGATTTCTCATTTCACGGCAGTAGACACTAGCATCGGCTCTACCATCCAACTAAGAACAGCCAGCGATAGCTAACTAGTATCATAGTAATAATTCATTTTACTTATCATTATTCAGTGATGGCATTATTTTATTATTGAAGTTGCAAAATAATGCTTATTTTATGCATAATGGCTTGCAATGTGGATAATATAATTTATATAGGTAAAGGATCAACGAAGTTAATAAATTGTTAGAAAATTTTGAATACTTTTAGAGCAGTTTCAAACTTTTCAAGTGAATTTAGTGAAAAAGCAACAAAATTTAGAATTTTTTACAAACTTAGTAAAAACAGTTATCCGTCGTTTTCTTGTTTCATTCGGTACGCATCCAGAGAAGAAATATGTTTTACGTTAGAGTCAATCATATTCCGTTGAATATAATTCAAATACATGTTTTCTCTTTTAACGAAGCATTTTTTCCCAGGAGTAAGTTCAGCGTTTACCTGCACTAGTACAAAAGAAACTGCACTGCACTTTTCTTCCAACAGACTTGGAACTGATACACTAAACAAGATTGAAAATAGCACACCGAAATACTAGTATCTGTGTCTGAGATAGTAATCATGGTATTAGTGGTGAAACAGTTAAGATTTTTGTTTAATATAGTGGAATTAAATGGAATACTTTTTCTTTTTAAAACGATTCAATCATCTAATAATATCAGCTATTTCAGTTCAAATCTTATACAACAATTCATCTGAGAAATATCCAGTTTTAGTCAGTTATACTTCACCATGTCTTGCTTCGTTGGTTTATCAAACGAAAGCACAAACATTAAAAATGACTGACGGGATCAAAATTGAGACGGGCCTCAACTCGCAACTAATCTTCAATCCGGGAAAACCATTTTGTCAACTGAACTAGTCTCGCTCGTGTGATCGTAGATAAATACTTATCAATCCTTTTGTTGGGTAAAGATACATAAGATTTTATTGTGTCTCTACTGCCTCCTATTTCCTAATCCAATATGGCAAAAAGTGGAGATTAGTCAATTAGATCTTTATCGTGTAGAATCACTTCCAAAAGCTGAAATGACATCGAAGAGTTTTTAGCTTGGTGGACAGTAGAAATAATGATATATTCAAAATGGGTAAACGACCGAAAAAGTTTGGACACCACTGATCTGAATAGTAGTGTGCGAAGTCTACTGATTGGCTACTCATTTCTGGAATTGCTCTTTGCTACTCAAGACGATATCAATATCCGTTTTGAACGACTTTTTCCAGCATTGTTTTTCGTTGGCTATTGATTGAAGCTAAACTAAGCTCTAGACGGCTCCAACGTCTAAAAACCAGACGTACAATGAAAGAAAATGACTTAGGAAACACGAACGTTGACTCCGAATTGAACTGATTGCTCAGATTTCCCGAACGTAACCGATACAGTGTTATCTTTTGTCTAGCCGGAATCATCTTTTCGGTGATCAACGGATTTCTTTAACAATCCAGTAAACAAAAAAATCATGTCCTTTCCGACGCGATCCACCGCGAGTTTCTCGCGCAGCATCATCCGGCGTAAGGTTCGACATAACTCGTCGGCATCCTCGTCGTCGTCTACGTCGTCGTCCGACTACGAACACTTGAATCTGTTCCACAAGCTAGAAAACCTGAAAAAATCACCCTTGGCCGGAATGTACAATTCGATTGTTCACCGTGTACATGCCCGTGCCGTTCCGGAACCTCCCGGAACTCCCAAGATTGTTGTTACCCAAGAACCCAAACCGAACCCAAAAGGTAGACGATCTAAATCGGCCCTTAGCTGGAAATTCTCTTACCAGCCTACTGTTCTGCATTTGCCGAACAAGCTTACTTTGATCATACTTTGACAGGTTACCGTTTTTTTTTGTTTCTGATTTCAGCTGATATCATCGTAGAAGAAATGCCTCCCACAGCACCCGAGAAACCATTTGTTGTGATTACGGAGCAGCCGCAATCGAAGGCGCTCCGGTTCCGGTACGAATGCGAAGGACGTTCGGCCGGTTCGATACCGGGTGTGCACAGCACACCGGAACAGAAAACTTTCCCCAGTATCGAAGTACGCGGCTACAAGGGACGGGCCGTTGTTGTGGTTTCCTGTGTCACCAAGGATCCTCCGTACCGACCCCATCCGCACAATCTAGTCGGTAAGGAGGGTTGCAAGAAGGGCGTCTGCACGGTGGAGATCAACAGCAGTAGCATGACCTACACGTTCAGCAATCTCGGCATTCAGTGCGTCAAGAAGAAGGACATCGAAGATGCGCTGCGATTACGTGAAGAGATTCGAGTGGATCCGTTCAAAAGTAAGTCTAGTCACAATGGATTTCCATTATTCAGATCAGATGACTGACCGTTCGTTATGCTATTTCAGCTGGATACAGTCACGCCAAGCAACCCGCCACCATCGATCTGAACGCCGTACGCCTGTGCTTCCAAGTGTTTCTGGAGGGACAACAGCGGGGACGTTTTACGGAACCGTTGCAACCGGTGGTGTCGGACATCATCTACGACAAGAAGGCAATGTCGGATTTGGTAATCTGCAAGCTTAGTGACATCACGGCTTCCGTGGCCGGTGGCAAAGAGATTATTCTGTTGTGCGAGAAGGTCGCCAAGGAGGACATTTCGGTGAGATTCTACGAGGAGCAGCACGGTAAAATCGTGTGGGAAGATATCGGCGAGTTTCAGCATACCAACGTGCACAAACAGGTGGCAATCTGCTTCCGGACGCCACGCTACCGGACACTGGAAGTGGAACATTCTGTTATGGTGGGTTACCTAGGTGGATTTCTGTCGGGCAGATCTCCGATTAACTCGTTGATTTCCATTTTCAGGTGAATATTCAACTGAGAAGGCCTTCGGATGGTGCTACCAGTGAACCGCTGCCATTTGAACTCGTCCCACTAGACTCAGGTAGGCGTAGATTCTGGTCACTTCAGCGTGACATACTGAAAAATGACTCTCCGGAGAATGAGGTGTTCAAAAAAATTCTCCTGGAAGGTACGGTCGCTTCGCCGGAGCAGAAACCTTCTGCTGCCAAGAACAACCCAACACAGTCGTCGTCGGATGAGGTCATTGTGCTGGACACTCCCGTAGCGGAAAGCAAACCAATCGTGACGGAGCAGATTCCTAGCGAACAGAAAACGACCGAGTGGATCGAGCGAAACGAATTCAACGATTCTAACAGTAATGGCGTTGATAATCAGCTGATGGAAGACGGCATGTCTCCCGAAGAATCCGTCGAGAAGCCGGTTCCGAACGAGGATGAAGATAAAACCCTCAACGAACTGCTAGAACAGGTTGCCGAGCTCGACGAGATCTATACGGATCATCAGCTCCGTCGGGAGAACATGATCATTGAGAATGAACTGAAAAATCTAGAGAAAACGGTTCCGACCGGTCTCATAGAAAACGGAGAAAAGATGGACATTGACGACGTGTTCGATGATGCTGCTACCTATACTAGTTTGCAACGTGCCTTCAAAAACCCGGTCCCACTAGCGTTAGGTCCTCCCGTTCCACCGCGTCCTCTGTTTCAATCCGAGCTAGATCCCGGTGTTTACGATGCTGTAGAGCCTGCTTTCACTAGTCCTCCGACGATTGAGATAACCTCCCTGAAGCGGGATGGCATCGACGACGAAAAGCTTCCTCCACTTCCGCCGAAACGTGCTAAACCGAATAGTCAGAATAAGGAAAACTTCGATGGCGATGAAGTCATCCTGCACAGTATCATTCGTAAAGGTTCCATGCGTAGTCTCACGCCTCGTCCTCAGTCTGATCAAATCATCATCATGAAATCCCCTGACAGTCCTCCTAGTAAAAAACTACCCCCTACACCTCCGGCTTCACCCATCAAGAGTGATTATGGCACTTTGCCTAAGAGTAAGAAGTCAGGTTTTTTCTCCAAACTGTTTTCTCGTAAGAAAAGCAAATCCGATCTTTCCGGCAGTACCGGCACCCTTAACAACAAGGGAACCCCGGGAGCATCCAAAGAACCCAGTGTGGTAAATTTCGAATCGGGTGACTCCGTCCGGGCTTCCTCCATTCGAAGCAAACCACCGACCGTGGAGAAGGGAGCGAAACGTAAGGCCGGAAAGCCGGTAGCCCGAAGTGCCAGCAGTGTTTCCTACAAACGACCGACCACCGAGTCGAATCCCGATGTTATTTATATCCCACTGAAGGGTGACGGTCCTTCGACTAATTTGTCCTACAGGGCCGCCGGCAACGGAGGCAGCGGTACGCATCTTTCCCTTCCCGGAAACGATAATTACGAGCGCGCCAGCACAGCTTCGTTGCCACCCCTGGATCGAAGGGCCGTCAGTGCTTTGCAGTTGGATGTTCCGATTCAGGACGGAAACCTGGAACTGGTAGCCATTGCCGATGCCAGAAGTATAAAGAATCTGGTCGAAGGTGACTTCGGCATCAAACTCGATCCAAGTGTCGATCTGACCGAAGCCGAACACTTTGCCTTGTACACCTCGATAGCCCCGAATGCGGCTCTCAGTGAATTCGATGAAACTTCGTGTTACTATTCGCTCGTTGAACCTGGTCCGCTTATATTCCAGCAGCAGCAGCCTCAGCTCCGTCCCAACAGCACCGCTTACAGTGCCGATGTCTAGATAAGCGCATTTCAGTCTCAGTTTACTACAAAATCTCATATCATTATCTGCACAACAAACAAAAAAAACAACATTTTATTGACAACCTATTTTTGTCTGTGTTTATAGCAAATCTGAGTCAGAAGCGCAAACGACGCAACTGGGAGGTCCCAGAACACACGCCGGAAGTAGCCCGTAAGTGTCGTCCGGTCTTTTTTACTCCTCCATCAGCTCTTTCACTCTGTCTCTTTGGAAATCTAAGCATTTATACATACAAACCATCATCCGTATCATCATTGTTTATTATTCTCATCACTTTTTTCCCCCCATTCATCGTTCCTTCATTCACGAGCACACAAACAAACAAACAAACACATGACAGTTGCACTTCCGGGTGATTGGTTGTCATGCCCCCCCATTCACGAACATCAGTGCCTACTTTACCATTCAAGTACACTTTGCGCCCATATACTGTGGTTACGACATCATGCATTTTTTGACAACAAATTGGAATCATTTGTTTGGATACAACGAAAAATAAAACTAATATTGGTAATTTGGGAACCGAACAATAGATCATTTGGGGACTAACCAGAGTTCTAAGGTGATGGCAGTTTGTGGTTTTGTAATACTGAAGAAAACAGAAAAGAAAAACAATTGGGCTCTGTTCGTTTTTGACAGAGCAATTATTCACATTTGCCAACAAACATAAACGGGTGTCATTTTTGCAGCCTACTTTGATCGATTGAATTATTATATGACAAGAATGTTTTGTCCAAGACGAAACAGTTGGAATTCTTGAATCATCTAGTCTAGCATAAATCTAGTCTTTGGGATCGTACGTAGAAGATCAAAAACCAAAAATTTGTATGTTAGTTGGACAGAAAAAAAATAAACACGAACTAGTCAGTGGTGAAACCAAAAACTATACTAGTCAAACTAATTAGAAAAACTAAATAATTATTTGGAATATAACAACAGAATGCTACTGATTAAAACATCTCAACAGCAATCTGGCATTGTTGGTAGAGGAGATTACGAAAAAACATCGAAAGCCAAGTAATTACCCAGGATTATCAATAAAAAAAATAGGAACAATAAGTAGTGCAGTAGGAGTGCTACTCAATCGAACAGTTGTTTTAGGCGTAATCTCGTTTTTTTTTAACTGAGGAACCTCTTGATATAGGAATACTTTCTAATATACAACATTGTACGTTAATAATCATAGAAACAATTGAAAGCAAACTGTTGCTAGTTGTGGCTCAACTGAGACTAAACCAAATGTTTTTTTTTAAATCAGGTTATATAAAGGAAAAATAAGAAAAAGTTTTATAATTACAAATATTTTACAAGTAAAACCGCAAATAACTATTGGTGCAATTATTATTAGAGTAAAATAAAATTGAAAATTCAAATGACATCCCAGACTTTCACTCAGTCCAACTTTCTATAGGATAGAGGTCTAAACAGCTCTTGATAGTGTAAGTGTAAGTCAAAATTATCCACTGTTTTTTTTTCCAATGTGAGTTTGCTTTCCGTTGATTTTGAAGCATGATCCGTTTTAGAATTAGGTTTTCATTTTTCTGTGTGCTCATTATCTATACCACAAAATCACCCGCCCATTTGGTTGTAACATAAAAAATTTCACTAGTTTTGCATGTCAATTTATCTAACAGCTTGCGAAATCGCAGCAATCGCTGACTAACTGAGAGAAAAAGCTCTTCTCTAATGTCAAAAACCAATCAATTTCAGGCGGCGCCTACTACGGACATATGCTCAATGTGCCAGGAGAAGCTATCAAGACGGAACCGAGAGGTATGAGTTTGGTGTTTGGTGCTTTCTTTCCAGTAGAATATTCTATCTGAAGCTGCAATCATTCCAGATTCGCCTACACACCAATTTCTTGGCTTCCAGGGCACCTACCGCAATCCAAACGAGACACCGTCGCCAGTGGAACGATCGCCTATCGGGCACCATGGTAACACGACACCCGTCGGACCGACCTCCCCCTTCACCGGTGGTGCCAGTGGTTTAACACCGACTGCCGGCGGATATCAGGTCAGCACGGCCAATGATTTTTTCCTTGGTACTCAGCAGCCACAGCAACAGCAACAACAACAGCAGCAGCAGCCGCAACAGCAACAATTTCAGAACCAGTACAACTTTGTATCAACCTCCCCCGCCAACGGCTTAGCGATGTATCCGCAGCAGCAGCAGCAGCAGCAACCGTCGCAGAATCATCAGTTTCAGATTCCCACCAACATCAGCAACGTCCAACAGTTCAATGTTGCAAATCTCGTCAATGGTGGACTACCCGTTACCTTAACGCAGGCCGGCCCAAGTGGAATTGCGGCCGGAACGAGCGGTGGAAGTGTCTGCCAGCAGACTACGACCGGCAACACTGCCGAGTACAACCTCAGCAGTTTGCTGGACATGGATTTGGGCAAAGAGTTCACCATGAATTCGTCGGAAATCAAATCAATCATGGGACATTTCTCCAACTCCGACATCAAACAGGAATTGCAGAACCATAATAACAACAACAACAACAATCAACATCACCCGCACAGAATGCAGCAGGAAGAGGAGAACCTCTCGAACAGTTTCACAAGACTGACTACCAGCACGTTGAACGATTTGGATAAATAGACCCGGAGAGCTAAGGAAAACAGTGAAATTTTGAGTGTACGAACAACTTGTAAATGCTAATAAGAAAGTAAACGTTGTTTTTTTTTTAATATAACCTAAGTTGACATACAGAAAGAAACATTGTGACATTGGGAATTGATATGTGAGGGTCCAATTGGAACTTTGGGAGGTCTTTCCCGGGCTTTTGAGGGTAGTGGTCGTCTTGGTACGATAACAGAAATCTTAATAATTGGAGTATTTCCAAACAATAAGATGCCTACACCCAAACCCTGTAGCTCAATTTTTTACACATCACTATCGAAAGAACAACAGACAGAGAGAAAAGATGAAAATTAATAGAGCTGCGAAATAAGAAAATTTTGCCGAAAAGTATGGCCCCGAGGGAGGGACTCAAACCTACATCCTTCTCCTTTTCAGAACGCAACAGTCGAGGGGCTTCGATCAGGATTACCCGGATTTTCACGTTGCACACGATCATGCACACTTTCCTTCCTTACTACACATAGTAACGGTTGAATATGGAGCGATCTTTTGTCGGGTGAAAATATTAACATGCAGATATGATGCATCGTTATGAGCAATGCAACCTGAAACTCATTCTGGCGAGTGAACAAAAGCTACAAATGTCACTTGAAGAAAAATTTTATTTCAAAGATGGGAGTGTTTTGTGGGTAAGAATACAGCAGAAATTTTCTGCGATCCAGGCCCGTGCGCTTCCTGATTTACTTTTCCATCGATGATGGTTTTCAATTGATATCTATTTTTTTCTATTTTTTTCGATTATAGAGGTTTTAACCTTAGGGTCATTCGCCTCTTCGGGCCAGAAAAGTTTCTGACCCTATGTGCGGGGTTGGGAATCGAACCCCGGTGGGCTGCGTGAAAGGCATTTCATTTTTTTTGCCTTTTTCATATAGAAAGGCTATACAATCACTGTAAAAACCGACTTTTGAACCGAGGCCCAGAGGGCCGAATGTCATATACCATTCGACTCAGCTCGATGAGCTGAACAAATGTCTGTCTGTGTGTGTGTTATTTTTTACAAGGTGAAATACTTTATGTACTTTCCCAGCACACGCGCTCGGTAGTTGTCAAGCTACCGCTATTGTGAACCAGCGAGTGGGGCTGGCTGAACCTTACCCACTAAAACACCTTGGACATCTTGCCTCGATACCCCCGGAACTAAGCTAAGCTCATTACTTCGGGGGAGGCTGTGCTCATGCACTTCTTCGTTTGGGAGAAAATGAGCTCCTGCGTTTCTCTCTTTATCCATCTCGATCCACCTTTGGCGCCCACTGCTGCTACGTTGCGCCAGACTACTCGACTAATCCCCGACGATGGATCTAGCCTGCACCGACGGAGAGTTTCCCGGAGAATAAAGAAGCGCCTCCGGTACCCGTCCACGGCCCGACCGTGAGGATGCCTGGGTCGATCGAATGATGCCGGTTGGAGGATGGCTTCCGGTTCACTGGTGCCCCGACGATCTTAACGGTACTACGCTACGGTCTACTCGTCTAGTCCCCGACTAAGGACCTAGACTACCCCGACAGAGAGTTCCCCGACGATGGAAGTTCTCCCGAAACCGACGTTTTCGATACCCGTATACAAGGATGGCTTTTATCGTATCAAAGAACGTTCACTGGCAACTCTTCAACGATTGAATCAGTGTCATCAAAGAGAGTTGGAAATCATCGCAACAACAAAAACCCGGCATGGCTCATTTAACATAGAATCGACACCAGTGCGAGAGCGAATTTCTCTCGATGACATTTCTGAGAATCAAAGGTTAGCACGTTGCTGTGGGGATCTTCTCTGAAGCAACAAACGGTCGCTTATTCTCGTTTCGCGATCCGATTCCACGGCGACAAATGTGGAATGAGCCGGTGAGTCCATCTACCTTTCTCCGTACTGTCCCACTCCTGCAGCCACTTCGTCATCGAATCGATTCGAACCATCGTTCGCACGTTTCTGGTGGTTCTACGCTGATAACACTCGATATCCTCCGCCAGGGTAATGCAGATTGGGATCATTCCGGCGATAACGCTTGCTGCTTCCGACGATATTGTCCTGTAGGCGCTCGTGACTCGTATGACCATAAGCCGGAATGCTCTGTTCAGCTTTTCACGGTTCCTCTTCGTTTTCAATGCTGTTTCGCAGGCAGGAGCACCATACCGTAGTATCGACGAAGATAGGCTAGCTAACAGACGACTTGTGCTGCTTTTCGGGCCACCGACATTTGGCATGATCCTCGTTATTGCATTTATCGCCTTCGCGGACTTCTCACAGGCATAGTCGACATGGCAGTTAAAGTTCAACCGGTTGTCGATCATCACTCCGAGGAGCTCCAGAACTCGCTTAGTTGCAATCGCGTGTCCCCCTACATCTATCTCGATACGCTGGATCGACTTGCAGTTGCTCACCAACAACACTTCCGTTTTGTGGTGAGCTATTTGTAGCTGGACTCCGTTCATCCAGCCCTCAATCGTGCTTATCGTCTCTGTCACCGAGGCCTCTACTTCTTCGAGAGACTCGCCCATCACCGTTAACGATACGTCGTCCGCGAAGCCCACGATTTTCACTTTCCTGGGAAGCTGCTGTGTCAAGACCCCATTGTACATAGCGTTCAAGAGAGTTGGACCGAGAATGAATGTCTGAGGGACGCCCGCCGTCACTCGCATTGACCTCTGTCCTTCGTTCGTATCGTACACCAGGATTCTATTTAGGATCCGGCAAACATAATCTGGAACCCGCATTCTGTGTAGCGCTGTGACGATGGCCTGACAGCTGGCACTGTTGAAAGCATTCTTCACGTCCACTGTGACCACGGCGCAGTATTTGTCACCTCTTCGCTTCTGTTTGGACGCCTTCTCAGCGCTCTCAAGCACTGTCCGGATTGCATCAATCGTCGACACTCCTTGACGAAAACCGAACTGCATGTTCGACAATCCTCGTTCGCCTTCCGTGCATTTCATCAACCTGTTGATAATGATTCTTTCCAAGAGTTTCCCAGCAGGCAAATAGACCTATACGAGGCAGGATTATCCCATCCGAGCCTGGAGCTTTCTTGGCTTTCAGTCGTTTTGCGCCTTGTGTAAGCTCTTCGTTAGAAATTTGCCGATCGGCAGAGTCGGCTTCTTCTTCGCCATATGGTGTTGGTGGCCAAGTAGTCGGGTCGTGCTTCGGGAAGAAACCCTCCACGATCTCTTTCAACTTGTTCGGGCACATTTCAGCTGCGGTAGACGGACCCTTGATTTTCGCTACCAAAACTCGATACGCGTCCCCCCAAGGATTGGCGTCTGCTTCTCGACACAGTCTCTTGTAGCAATTTGAATTGCTACGCTTAATCTCCCGTTTGAAAGCGGACCTGGCAGTGAGGCCATGCTAGGGTTGACACGGCCCCTCATGAGAACCGTGTTCAGAGCCGGATCGGCGTAAGTCGGGAATGTTACATCCGAGCCTAGTACTCATCATGTTTGATGTACGGGTATCGAACGTATCCGAAGGTCTGCCACGGTTTCACCGGGACGCAGGCAGCCGTACTGTTATCCTACTCGCCATTTCAAATCGATATCAGCCTTCCTTACTGAGAGAACAGAACAGCACGACTGTCAGCCCAAAGTCGTCATATTCTATCCATAAACCGAAAAAATCCTGTCCGTTGATGTTCGCCGTGACCAGTATACCATAATCGGGATTTCACTGATATTAATCCTGATGTGCCGATGGGCACTCCCGCAGGACTTGTGTGCTTTGAGCGGCACACGGTCGCTTAGGAAGGGCTTGCCTGTGGATACATGCAGCTTTTTATAGAAGTACAACAGAGCCCACTGCCAAACCCCACCACATCCTAGACAAGCCCCACAACTCGCAGTTGCCGAGGGAGGGGTCGTCAAGCCCTTGGACAAAGTCCCTGCTGCCCTATGTGTATGTATGTATTTGTGTGTGTGTATGTGTGTGTATGTGACAAATATCGTCACTCACTTTCCCAGGAGATGGTTGAATCGCTTTTCACAAACTCAAATTCTAATTTACGGTCCCATACAAAGTTCCTGAATTTCATTTGATTCCGAATTCCGGTTGCGGGACTACAGGGTGATATGTGATGTGATGTGAAATGAAGCCACCATCAGTTCAAGGTCTTGCCAGTGGATGCGGGTAGACTTACAGTAGCCCCGATACGGTTCACCCATTCACCTTCTTACTACAGCTGTTATCGAAAAGCGAACAAAAAGGGTTGGGCGGATATGTCAGCAGAGTCACTTACACGTATTCCGCGGGAATAAAAGATGCTCTTCCAGCCATAATATCCAATGCATGGGTGAAGCATATCGCGTTTGTTTGAGAAGGACGCGTCAGGCTCATGTCAGACCTTCAGAAGGAAACGAGATTCCTTCAAGTGACTTGGGCTGGCTATCCACAATCCCTCGTCCAGTCATCAATTCGTCCGATGCCCTGGTGCAACCTCCCATTACGTCCCCATGATAAATACTTTATATCAATATAATATAATACAATGTACTACAATCTATCTTCTATCTATATATATAAAAATGCAGAGATCATTCTTTGTAATCGCATCACGTAAGAACGGATGGACGGATTGAGATGCTTTTTTTTCGTTTGATCAGTTTTTACCCCCACCGTGTTCGTACATCAAAAAAATTAGGAAAACTTACCGGAAAAGTGGGAAAAACCAATAAAGTTATTTTGTATGGACAATGGAATTTTCCACTGAAAAAGTCGCCAATGATTGCTAGATCATCGATAGGTGTTTGGCGCATAACGAGTTGCATAAGTGTTTGACCGTCGAAGAAAGGAATACTAGATTGTTGAAAGAATCATTTGGCGCGCAACGAGTTGTTTTGTGTGAATTCATGTGGTTCGTCATTTCGAGCCACGTGCTTAATTGGGTATCAACATTATTGATTGCCAAATGATTCAATGATGGAACGCATATTGGCGTTTTCGTTTTTAATTTGCACTACACCGGTGCAGTGCTACACGGAGGCATGAATAAACGAACAAAAATGACGAAAACATAAACAGTAACCATGGACTACCATAAACGATTCCATTGCACAGAGCTACACCATACTTTTGATGAGTGCTACACCAGTGGTGTCGGTGCAGAAAAAGTGTAGCACTGGTGTAGTTCAATTGGCAAAAACGAACGATTTCAGTGCCACCTTACCTACACCGGTGTAGTGCAATTTAAAAACGAAAACGACATATGAGTGTTCTAGCTATACCGTAAACACGATCAAAAGTTCTGTACTGTTTACCAGAAGATGCATTGTGTGCAATGTAATCAGTTAGTTGTTTATTGTTGGCCATCGTAGGCGTGAGTTGAACAAATCAACTTATAAATAGAACGATTTTTGTACGAATCAATGATAAGATGCTGCTGTTTAAATAATGAGATCAATCATAGAGGTTTGCTTTGAATTTAGCATGCTGAAGTTCGTTCGCGTCGGGTAAATTCTGGTGGATTGAAAACCATTAGTTGTGAGATTTTATGCATTGACTCGAACGATAAGCTGAATACTGGTACAATCACTCCTCATGATCACTCCGCGATAACAGAAGAATTGCACATTATTTTCATATAAAACTTTCTGATATAGATTCTCAGTACCGAACTCCACCATTAATTGTAGGTGGGGTACTAAACAAAATGATGTGACGACTAATGAGACGACTATTGATACAACTATTAAACGAATGCAGAGTTCATGTAAAAGTTAATGGATACAATGTTTAAAAGAATGGTAACTTGAATATTCGAATGTCCAAGAATTACTCATTTTATCATTCGTTTTTTTAACAATATCAAACTAACTAGAGATTGTGAGAGAAGAAAAAAATATGGAAAATGTAGAGCCATAGTACTCAAGGAAGAGTAAGGATTTGAAGATAAAGTGCAAAAAAATTTGAGTAAGTAGAAGGTTTCTTGCATCTAAACTTTTACCTTCTAGCAGAGGAGTCGAACTTAGTGATGCGAAACATCCGAGTCTCTGCTATGCCAGTAATTTACTAAATAATTACTGACTGATCAGAAGCTATAAATTAAAAGAAAAAATAAAGTTTTATCGCTAAATTGTTAATCTATTTTTTTTCCCGTGATTGTCACGCTACGAACATTCATCAAACACGATTAAATAATATCACCAGACTAGCGAGAAGTGACGAACTACAAGTCACGAGGGCAGCTTTTGTAAATTTGTTGAATCAATTTAAAGTAGTCATCTTAGTTATTTTTGCTTCACTTTTTATTACTATAAGTAGTTCACTTTTTATATACTACAGTTTGAAAAAGATCTACAATCGCTGTTCGATGCACTGACTCAAAAGATGATATGGTGATCGGTGCATTCGCTTAATTTTTTCGTAACAAAAGCTTTTAACATATTCACAATTTTTTGATGAATTCATCGTAGCCAAGTAATCAGTAAAATAATGGAAAGATACATTAAGGATCAATAGTAAACCAGGTTAACTTGTGTTGGTAATTTATATATTACGTACATTTTATTTGGTACGTATGTCATATATCTATGTATTCATATATGCAGAGCAACCAGTTTATCAAAGTAGCTTGAACGATCGAGTTTCAAACAATCTTTTTTAACAATAATTTATTCTCAAATGAATGTTCAGCCTGACTTTTTGGATGAAATATCAGCTTTGATCAATGTTTCACCAACGTTTGATTTAAAATTACTTACATTTTATGAATGTAGATTTTAATCCTCTAACAAAACAGTTAGCAACACTGCTTCAATGCATTTGTATTAGATTGCGCTACACAAAATAAACAAAACTAAATATTTTTTGTAACAAAAGCATTTTTCCGGAAAAATAAATAGTTTTACGACAACATTCCATATCCATTGCCTTTCGCGTGTTAAATTAAAGGTTCCTATTTTGCGGGTTTACTTATAGAAGGAAGGTAAATCTTTGTATCGCAATAATTTCTGCAAGAGGAAATCCATGTAGGAATGTTTTTGTTGCTAATCAAATGTGTCAGTGAAAGTAAGCTGAAACTGAAATAATTTTACTCGAGTAGTTTTAAGGAAAACGGATAAGTTTTAGACTAAGATTTTCGCTTTTCTTGAATTGCAATTTTAAGCAGAATGAACTTATTTGTTTATTTTTCAAACATGTGGAAGGAAAAAAAAAAGCGCCGGAATTTGTTTTTACGCAAAAAAATTAATTCGGCAAGACGAAGTTCGATGGGTCAGCTAGTATATGATAAAATAATATAGTTTAATGTAATATTATTTAATAAATGTGATATAATATAATACAACATAATACAATATATTTCAAAAATATACAGTAAGATATAATATACTATATTACAACATAGACGAACCAGCCCTCCGGCTGAAAGTCTATCAATTCAAGAAAACTTAACAGAACTATATTATAAATACAGTACAATATAGTGTAATACAATATAACATAATATAATATAATATATTATATAATATAATGTAATGTAATATAATATAATATATTATGACATAATATAATATAATATAATATAATATAACATAATATAATATAATATAATATAATATAATTTCATACAATGAAGTTTAATAGAATACTTATAATCCAACTAGTACATTATAATTTAATACGTCTCGTTGAAATGTGGTATAATACTGCATCAATGTATTAGGCTCTAATATATCAATCAATATATAAATACAGAACCTATGGCAAATTTTGGTATTGGTAAATTTTGTTGAAAGTCTACGAGAAACTCGATTTTCAGGAGTCTGCAAAAAAGTCTGCAGCACTATACATGAAATCTGCAAATATACAGACAAATCTGCAGATCTGGCATCTCTGGTAAAAACCCTAAACATGATGAGACAACTCGCATTGCGGCTTTGTAGTCTGGCCTCGGGTGCAACTTGTACTCTATTTTTAACACAGGGCTCATTGTTTTCGCAATGTTGGCATCATTGTTAGATAAAGTGATCAAATGAAATCTTATATCAAATATCAAAACGAACGATTTCACTCTTATTATAGGACCAAAGCCAGGTTTGTTAGAATATAATAACATCTTCAATGTATTGAATGATTTATTTCCAAACAAAATAGTACGAAATGTTTGCTAGTAGGACGGTAATTGTAAAAATTTTTATGCAATAAAATAACATATCAATGTGTGAAAGAATTTGTCTGCACTGTCCATGAATCAACTTTCGTTAATTGTTAGAATATAAGTGAATATCTTCGGAAAGAAGAATATCACACAGACCATGAGAGTCTGTAACCGAATAAATCATTAATAATCCCATAAAACCTCTGCTGAATTTTATTCAAGTCAATTTTCAATTTTCAAAATCATTAGACTGTTGTTTAGATTGGAGAAAGAGGTAGAAGAGATTCCGTATAACATAAAAACTATTTTGAAATATGTTGGAAACGGTGCTCTAACCTACTTCATCTGAGTTCCTCTTTTTCTCCGAAGAACTTGCGATCATACGATTGATTTCAATAGAATTAATGATGCACCGATAGAAAAGTGTATTCCGATGTTAGAAATGATGACACAGATTGATGTAGATCTCAATTAACTGATTGCTATTAATCGATTAGTTCGATTAGTGGCAATGCCGTTAATCGATTACAAATGCTCGATTGTTTTAGCCTTTTAATCGATTAACCACGTCAAAGGAAGTTTACAAGCATCACGAAAATCGATACAAAACGATTGAAATCTATGACAGGCTTGCTTTGATCAAACGAAATTTGCTCACAAGCGCTTTTTGACGTTAGCTTCTGAATTTTCAAAATTTTGATTGCCTTGTTCCCCATCAACCCCGTTCTGGTTCTAACCTTGTGGCTATTCGTTTCTTGGTTCATACCCTCTGTGCGAGGGTTGGGAATCGAACCCAGGAGACTGCGTGAAAGGCATCGTCTTACCCATTATCCGTTTGCTGTTGAACAGCTTCTCGATCAAATAAAATCAAAATATTATATTTCCTACAGTCTAAGCAAAATTCGGTACAATGAAATTACAACAAAAAAGGTCTAGAAGTTCGACTTTATTGCTCTACCGAACACAGCACGCAGTAGTATGATATAGACTCTAATGTTAACATCCTAGTGTTTTGTGGTCAAAATTGTTGGTCTTGCTTTGAAACCTCTCGAGGCCCGGGTTGCTTCCGAATCTAACACTGTCCGACACTTTTCGAGAACTGATCCGCCGATTTCCAGTTTGTCTTCCAATCGTCGTTCTTCCGTTCCAGCACATCACAACTTTTCACCGTCAAAAAGCTCAATTTGGCACGATCACCCAGCTTTGTCATGTTCGCAACCGGACAAACCCGATGCGGAAATCTCGGTGAACCTTTGATTCTTTCACGCAGTGTCGGTGGAGTTTTCTGTCCGGTGATGGATGATCGTCTCGAAACATCCAACAGGAAATTAACCCTCGGCTCTGATCCGGCCGAACGTAAATTTTGAGACACATAAACTTCGGCACCGTTCTGATCTACCGCAACGGGTGTCTCATTTTCCGCATCCACTTCGGCAAATATGGTCAACACGGAAGGCCGACGAACTGCAGCAGAAGCACCACCGAGAACGGAAACGGATGTAGTTTTGTGCATTCGTGAACCTAGAAAACATCGGATCCGGTCGATAATTCCACCTTTGTTTTCATCTTGCTGCTCGTCGGAATCAATCTGCGGTTGAGAACTGAACGCAAAATTCCGTTTCATCGGAGATGGCATGAAATCTTCCGTAGGCCAGCTAGCTCTGGGAATGACAGGCGGCAGAACTGAAAGCAAAAGCATCGGCAATGCACTGGAGGCAGTAGGAATCTTTGGCGAAACTGCAGTAGCTGATTCCTGGCCCTCGTATGGTTTGATGGTGGTTTCCGATGATCCCGAGGAAGCCAAAGAAGATCCTTCTACCAGAAGTCGCTCCAGGCGCTTGATTTCGGCGTCCAACACTTCTATCTCTTTCCGATAAACTCGATTCTGAACCTCCACACGAAACTGTAGCTCCCGTCGATCATCCACAACGAATCTACGCGTGTTACACTCCAGTTTTAGGCCAACACTGTGAATCACAGGATCGTATACTTCTCCCTTACCGAAAATTCCCTTCACTTTAGGAAGAAACAAAAGACATAGCGTGGCCGTCGTCGAGACCAGAATAAACGCGGAGGTAATCACGAATGCCAGAGTTACTCTTTCGTACAGTAAATTCGTCAACAGGACAACCGTAGCACTGGTGATCACAACACTGTAAACCGACACTCCAATGTACTGCGAATCGTTCAAAGCGGGAATTTTTACGTGCCTTGTTTGCCACGCCATATAAACGCCCACGATCAACAGAAGCCCCTTGTAAGCATACAACGTTCCGAGCCAGCTTTCGTAGTGTCTCGATCGGCAAAGTTCGACCTGTGGTAGAAACACCAAGCTGCGATCCGTAGTACTGATCTCCAACGTTAGATTATGCAAATATCGTTCCATCGGATCTGCCGTCATCCAAAACGAAACCACACAAGCATCCAACAGCAGCAGGACTCCGATCATCGAAATCAACTGGGTGTCCCGTAGAATCTTATCCTTGCACAGTCCTCCGGCACTGAGCGTAAACAGTCGATAAACTCGGAAGGTTTTAGCAAACATGGATCCGAAGGCAAGTGAGAAACCCGCCGACAGAAAGTAGATTCTTGCCATACAGATCGTGGAAAAACTAACCGAAGGCCACGACAATGTGGCGTGGTTCATGCCCAGTAAAATCGTTGCCACGTAAACCAGAATACATCCACAGACAGTGATCGTGCTTAATTTTGGGCTTGAAAGTTTGATTGCTCTGAAAACAAAAATCGTTTAATTACTCATCAAACTTTTAACACGGACAACTAGAACTTACCTCAACTTCCTGAATCGCAAATTAAGACCGAGAAAAAGAAAAGACATTGCGATGCCAACGGTCGACAGAATAACCACGGTGTAGAAAGCCAATGGTGCTATCGAGTCTACCCTTAATTTGAGAATGCGCTTTGCAATGGGAACCTGTCCCGATTCCCATTGCACCGAGCCACACTTCCGGCAGCTGAAATCCAGTGTGTTATTTTTCGGATAGTAAAATGCAACCAGCCGCAGTCCGCCAGTTTGGATCTGATGGAACGAGGTAGTTCCCACCCGATCGGCACCGTTAAACGAAACCGGTCCCGATATTCCATTGAACTGTAGGCTGTCGAATTGTCGAAGCAGTTCCTTGGCGATATCGAACCGAGTGTAGTCGTAGTGAGCCAGTCGGGTTCTATTCGACCGGGGCACCTGGGTCCAGGTTCGTTCGGCTCCTCGCAGTGCCAAGGCCATTGCCCAAACTGCATCGTAGGTTTGAGGAGCGAAACGAGATACCGGTCCAGTGGCGTTCATATCCAACAGCTTCCGAAGAAATAGATCGTTGGTCTAAAATTAAAATGGTGCGATGTTCGAAATCGACTGAAACACGGGAATTCCGAGAGAAATATTTACCAAACCACTGAGAGCCGTTCCGGTGCCTACGATGCCGTTGTAACTGGAAACGAGTACCACATTCTGGACTACCTTCAGCATACTCGAAAGAGGGCACGATACGTCCTGCATCAGCCACCAGTAGGAGATAACCTCGGTATCCTGTAAAATCCATGCGTAGTCTGCTCCAAACATTCCCAACTGGTAGACCTTAAAACGTCGGAATAAACGGAAATTTATGAAAAAAATCAGGGATAAACATGTGCGTTTCTCGGATGTTTTTTGTTTTCAATTTTTAGTACAACTGAAAAGTGTCCATAGACTGGAAGAAATCGCAGTAGGCGTGGGCATCGGACGCACAATTTTCTCGCTCCTGTCAAAGTTTCAGAAAATAGAATTTCTTGCGTATTTTCCAGTGAATTTAAGTGATTTTGTAACATACGGAAGTTATAATTTGAACTAGTTTGATTTTCATTCATTCATAAGGTGGCGAAAACAACCGCCAAATTTCAGTGACCAGGAAGGAGAAGAGCAATCGAACCCACGGTTCAGAATTAATCTGGCGCTCGTGTGCTGAGGTTCAGTAGAGCAGTAAAGCAGTTTGAAAATTGTGGTATTTTGTCTAAATTGTGTGGTGTGATAATAATTCGGTCAGGTACCCGATCATAAGGGAAGAGCAAACCAATATCATAACTATAGTTTAACATATTTTGTTATCATTGCATATTTAGCTATCATAATGGATTGTGAAATGTTGCAAAAATTGCTGGAAATAGTAAAGTTATGAATAAATTTACAATGATAGCTCGTTTTGTTATTATTTTTCTATTCAGACAGTGAGAAATGTTTGTATGTTTGTAACGCCATAACTCCGGAACTACTTAACGGATTGACACCAAACTTGGCATAGGTAATTCTTGCGCTTCAAAGATGGTCATAGGGGTATTTATAGGGAGGGAGGGTAGCAAGTGTCATTAACAGGGAAGGGGGGGGGGGGTGTAATGTTTAAAACGGCATAACTCCCATACCATGAAAAACCATGAAAATTATGATTATTGTGAGATCTGAGATGGGATACTGACCGTGAGCAATCTGAACATGTACGGAGTATTGTTTAACCGGGTTGCCGCCTTAGTTATGTTTCACTACACTCAGAGTATTTCATTAAGCAGGACAACTTCTAGAATTTTTTTTCGGCCTTATCTTCCCGAAACACCAGGTCATTCAGCTAGTATTAAAATATGTAACATTACCTTTATGCAATCTCCTTAATTTAACAAGTACAGCTACACAAAATTGTTCGGATCACCCAATAATGTTTATTCTATCTAGATATATGAAAGTCAATGTATGTTTGCATTTGTGTATGTTCCATTATGTCTAGGCTCGACTCGATCGGAATTTACGAAAAACCACCTAGAGGTGGGTGAAGAATTTATCCTTTCTCTTGTTAGTCATATTTTATAAGAATTATTAATGCGTTTAAAAAGAGAATAATTGAGTCTTGAATGAAAACATAAAAGTTTATTTGGATATAAACTAGCATCACCTTTTCAATTTGTGAACAGTATTGAACAGATCCGATTTTGTCCGTTTCCCACATCGTCGCTATTTAACGACTGTTTGAAAGTTTGAGCCTATATCACCTTGTAATTCCGAAACCGAAAGTCGGATACGCATAATGTTCACAAGTATCGTATAAAATTATCATACCTTTCATTTACACCTAAGTTTATGAAAATCCACCCATTCATCACTGAGAAAATTCACAATTTTCCGGTACTTACGGAACCAAAAACTGGGGACCGGTATATTTATTTATTTATTTATTTGAATCAACAGACATAATTTAGTCCAAATGATTATTTCTTAAAAAATTAGATATATATAAAAAATTAGATCGTATGGCACGGCGTGGCAGATGGAAATCAAGCATCGGGAAGCTTTTGCAACTAACATATGTAGCTAACATGTTGCTTAAACGTCAGTTGCCCATCGAGGAAAATGCCAAGATCTTTCACACATGTCGTCCTTTCAATTGGAGTGTCACCAATGCAGTATGCAAATCGAACTGGATTTTTCGTTCGTGTGAATGTTATGATCGAACATTTCTGGGGATTTAGAATCATTCGATTGATCTCACACCAGTCAGCAAAAATTAACAGTTGGCGTTGCAGGAATACAGCATCATCTATTTTCCGGATTATGTTATACATTTGTAGATCATCAGCAAATGAAAGCCGCGGACCTTCCAGGACAAAATTCACATCGTTAAAGTACAGCAAGAATATCAGTGGTCCTAGATGACTGCCTTGTGGAATTCCGGAAGAAGCGCAAAACTCATCAGATACACAATCACCGATTCTTACGGCAAGACGTCGATCGCTTAGGTATGAATTAATCCAGCGAAGTACGTTCGAGCCAAAACCGAGTTTGTCTAGTTTAGCAATGGCGATAGCGTGATTTATTTTATCGACGGCTGCCGACAGATCCGTGTAAATGACGTCTGTTTGATAACCAACGGACATAGAATTTGTAACATAATTGGTAAGCGAAAGCAGATTTGTAGCAGTAGAACGTTTTGGCATAAATCCACGGTAGTTTTTTATTTCCTTTTTTTTGAACTGGAAACATAAAAGAGGACTTCCACAGATCGGGAAATATTCCGGCAGTTAGCGATTTGAGGAACAAAGACGTAAGAGGTGCTGCTAAACTAGCAGAGCATTTTCGCAGAACAATCGCCGGTAAACCATCTGGTCCTAAAGAGGTGCTAGCCTTTGTTTTACGGATTGCCAACAGAACAGTGTTTTCATCCAAATTGATCGCATTTAAGGACTGATAAAGAAATGGCACATTTTGCACCGCAAGGGATACTTGATGCGGTAACAATTTTTCATCAGAAAAAACACTAGCAAACTTCTGAGAAAATAGCTGACAAATCTCCTGCGGACTTGAACCTGTGAATTCTCCCCGCCATTCGGTCGATTGTTGTGCGGTTTCGACGTCATATTCATAGATCCACACCTCATCACAAGTTATAATGCATTCGATAAATGTGAGGTCACTATCTGCATTGGAAATCATCTCTTTGGCCACATCAACACGACGCTGTTTTTGAATGAAATTCAGCTTTTTGGCACCAGCCGAGAAGCGACGCATTTCAAACCCAAAACATCAGTTAAAATGTGTTCGGTTGATCCATAAGAGATGCCCAACAACACAGCAATCTCTCTAATCGGTACAGAACGATTTTGCAACACGATTTGCTTCGCCGATTCAGGGATCATGATCCAAGCTTGTACGACTACCTTTGAAGCGTTTATACCACTCGTATGCCTGTGTTTTTCCTAGACACGATTCACCAAAGGCCTTTTCTAACATTTTCAACGTTTCGGAACACTTAAATCCATTTACAACACAAAATTTGATGCACGCACGTTGTTCTAAATTTTCATCCATTATAAAAATCGCCACCCGAAAATATTTCAACTTCTTTGTATAGACACCAAACAAAAACTAATCGTACGATATGCGTCAAAATTTGACAGAATGTGTATAAAAGTGTTGCCAACGTTGAGAGAATAAAAGTTTACCGATTGGACAAGCGCGGGAATTTTAAAATGAAAAATCCGGTTCTTTTTTGATCATAAGGTATATAATACAAAAATTGTTGTAAAACATCTTCATTTCTAGAATTACACAACAAAATTGTATGCAAAATCCGGTTTAAAACTTCTGGTAAGCTGGTTCTTTCGAAACAAATGCCTTTATCCGATTACTTTTGGGCCGACTGACGTTCAGAAGCGCAGCGTGGATCAGACCCCGTAACAAATAAACATTGTTCTTCGTTCGTAGCAAAATTCAGTCAAAACTAAACTCGTTCTTTCGATACAAATGTTTGTTTGGTTCTCGCAAAATACATGTTTTCTAAACGGTTTTAGTAATGTTAAGTCCGTGTTCGGTTTCTGCATTCAAATATGCATACTTAATCTGCTTTTCTAAATTTAATTGTATTCATCCGATATTGACATAATAAAAGTTGTGAATTAATTTAGTGACATGATAAATTTGTACATGCTGTAAATAGTAAATTTGTAAATTTAAGTAAATTGAGACGTAAATTTACAAGATTCTCTCTTAGTGTGTCCCTTAAGACCTCTTTCGAAATGGAATAGACGAAAAGGATTCCGGTTAACATATATTCTGTTCAGTCTTTACAAAATGTGTTTTTGGGGGACGGGTCTTACTCCATACTAGTTCCATGAACATTTGAGATAATTTCTCCCTTTGTATTGTCGAATAACAGTCTGTAATATCCCCTTGTCCTAAAATTATACGTGTTTTTCTGCTGAAAAGGCTAACATAATTCCTTTTCAAACGCCGTAATAATTAAGAAATCCGCACAAAAAAAAACTTCGTTTATCTGTCGATTCCAGAACTCTCGAAACTACTGCAGTGTACCACAAAATGGGCGACATAGAATAGCATTATAATTTCGTAGAGGTACGATGAACAAGAACTCATTGCGTGGTTATATACAAAATGCACTTGAAAAATTTAATATAATTGATCTTATTTATTATTTGTATGTTTTTGCATCACATTTATTTATGGAAGAAAATCAGAACCTTTGACGCCGATAAACGTTTTTTCAATACCCAAGAGCAACTCAAACAAATAATAAGTTGTAGTAACCAAATGTTGAATTTCCATAGAAAAACCAAAACCACCCCGTTCAAATTCCACGATGGATTGGAAAGTTGCTTGTCGAAGTAAATTTAATATCTGTGTCATCCAAACCAATACCAAATAAAACTATTCAGCTATTGTGAAAAGAATGACATAATATGGTCTTTGTTTGATATTCTCTTCTGATCGGATAGAGCTGACGTAAACTGAACAAACTGTGCCAGTCCGGGTAAAACTAATGGCGTTTTTCATTGAAAAACACTGGTGGCGTGGATCGCTCTGGTTTTGCACTTTCGAGCAGAAATGGCAATGAAACGCCGTCAGAATATTGCATTTCTGCTCGAAAGTGCCAGTGTTTTTCAATGAAAAACGGCATAATACTCGTTTCACATACACCCTCACAGGACCTTTTTGGTTTGTTAATTGATCGCCTTGGACTGAAGGAAAATCCTCTCAAGGTAGCACACGATTCGGCCTAGTGAGCCCTGGATGCTCACTACGTCTAACCCGTCAAAGACCAGCGATTGTTCTCTGGCCTTGGAGCTTGGACCATAACCGCAAAGGAGGGACATACCCCTCCCGATACGGTCACTCCGGTATCGTCCTGGGCCTGTCGATCTCCGTCAAAGAAGTCCTTTTGTGGAATTTGGCCTTTCAGTTTCAACAGACTTCGCAGCCGATTCTTAGTGTACAGAATCATTGCATAGCAAGTACTATGGATCCTACTTACACTAAGAATCCTTCCAGGTCGGGGCTTGAACATACGACAACTGGCTTGTAAGACCAGCGTCCTATGCATTGAACCGCCAACCCGGGACAACCTGATACTAACAAGCCTGAAATAGTTATCAGATCATGTACAAAATAAATGTTTTTTTGCGTTTGTCATATCGAAAGGCTATGCAATCACTGTGAAAACCGACTTTTTAACCGAGGCCCGGTGGCCCGAATGTCAAATACCATTCGACTCAGCTCGACGAATTTAGTAAATGTGTGTATGTATGTTACAAAAATATGCACTTACTTTTCTCAAAAATGGCTGAACCGATTTTCACAAACTAAAGACTGTCCCAGAAAGTATGGACGCAACCAAAAACCGCTGCCATTTCGCAATGGTTAAGAATCTGTCAATTTTTATGGCTGCGTCCTGTTGTTTACACTTTTCTCTAACCACTTGTGCAGTTGTTTATTCGTTTTCATTAGTTTGTTTCGAATTGCGTGGACTTTCAGCAAAACAACGTCGAAAAATTGTGTACAAATGTTGCACAGAACGCGGACTGTCACTGAGAAAGATAGCAAAAATGGAAGGAGTCAGTGAAAAAGCCGTGCGAAATGCAATCAGGAAGTTCGGTGAGGATAACACATTTGAGGATAAACCGAAAACGGGTCGAAAAAAAGGTCATGCAAACCCTCAGTTGGATAAACGTATACTGAAGGCGTTCGAGCAAACGAAGGAGGTTTCAGCTCGGGATGTGGCCAAATGAGTGGGCACTTCGAAGTCAAATCTTCTTCGTTCTAAAGAACGTTTGAATATTCGAACCTATAAGAAGCAGAAACAACCAAAACGTAGTCCGAAACAAGAAGCATCGATCAGACCGAGGGTTCGCAAGCTGTACAATACGATTCTTGCTGGAAATTTAAACTGCATAATCATGGACGACGAAACCTACATGAGACTCGATTACAAATCCTTGCCGGGACCACAATATTAAACGGTGCTAGAAGGGCAAGTGTTAAACCAGTCCTAGACATCGATTGAAATTGAAAAATTTAGTAAGAAAGCTATGGTCTGGCAAGCAATTTGTAGCTGCGGTAAGATTTCGAAACCCTTCATCACGACTGCTTCAATGAACGGCAAAATTTACATCAAGGAATGTTTACAAAAACAACTTCTACCCATGATTCGAAGCCACAAGGATCCTGTTGTCTTCTGGCAAGATCTTGCTTCTTGCCACTACTCGATATCAACGGTAGAATAATGGTATACTGCCAAAAATGTCACTTTCGTCCCAAAAGACATGAATCCACCAAATTGCCCACAACATCGACCAATTGAGAAATTTTGGGCATTAACGAAGGCACATCTTAGGAAACATTGCTCGGCAGCTGAAACCATTAAACAGTTCGAAAAAGATTGGAAAAAGTGTCAAAACTTGTCGCCAAAAAGTCTGTATGGAATTTAATGAGGAACGTTCGCAAGAAGGTGCGCCATCTAGTCTACAATGGCTAAGTAGCAAATGTTGAGAATAATATTCGGTTGTTGTAGTCTAATAGTATCATATTTTATATTAATATCCATACTTTCTGAGACAGTCTTTAATGCCGTTTTTCATTGAAAAACACTGGTGGCGTGGATTGCTCTGGCTTTGCACTTTCGAGCAGAAATGTAATATTCTGACGGTGTTTCATTGCTATTTCTGCTCGAAAGTGTAAAACCAGCGCAATCCACGCCACCAGCGTTTTTCATTGAAAAACGCCATAAGACTCAAATAAACGGTCTAATGGTCCCATAGCCTGCTATTGAATTTCATTTGGATCCAACTTCCGGTTCCGGAGTTACATGGTAATGGTTTTCTAAAAATTGCTAGAACATTTTATCCGGATCCGACTTCCAGTTCCGGAACTAAAGCGAGATAAGTGAAACATTACAAATTTCTTTGGTATTTTTTCACGAACGATGGTCAAAAACAGGTGCAAATCCCATAAACTGTCTGATAAATTCTTCTAGTTGGCACTACTGGTCCCTCCCTTTTCCTGTCCCGGATGCACCGAAACTGATGAAGAAAAACTCCAAAAATAGAATTCACTTCGATTTGCCTGCGGTGCTTGAACCGATTTTCAATAATCTTGATTTGAATTAAAGCTCGTGTTCATGTGCTTCACTTAAGGCCATTTCACAGCGATTTCGGTCTTTAATATATTACTTGCATTGAGGTAGTCCTCCAAAAGTATAATATTTCAATCCCAGAAAACCGGCATCATAATCTTTCCGGCACTCGAGCCGCTTCGAAGCACAACTTTAGTCCATTGTCGGGGGTAATCATTTTGTTTTCTGGTGTGTAATAATGGATCCATCCAAACATGTATTCGAAGTGAACTTGCGTTAGTCTTTTTAGTTAAAATGGATGTGGACGAAATGTGGTGTTTCAAAGCAACATACCGGAATCGTCTGAAACATGTCATGTTCAGACATTTCGATTCAAGCTATAATCAGAAAATCGATCAAGTGCATTGAATTTGTTATCCAAATGTTTTCAAATATTTTTCACTAAATAGTCTGAATATCGTTGAAACTTAAAAGCAAAGAACTTACACCGCTAACTCATTTACCTACCTCGCAGAAAACCTTCGCTGCAATTTCGTGCGAGAAACTTCCGATGATCACCCGTATGTCCTTGTCCTGCAAAGAAGTACAATCAAATGATCAAACCATCCATCAAACCTAGCGTCGATCAGTGAAATTGCTCAAAGCCGAATATGCTAGAAAAAAAAAACAGAAAGCAACCAAGCAAGCAAATGCACTTTCGAATGCAGAAAGGTGATCTTACCTATACACATGGAGTCATCACCGTCATTGAAGAATCAACGGAAACGACAGGCTCTAGGGGTCTACTGAAAGAGTGGTATATCTAGGGGACTAGGGTTTGGGACAAATCTACGTGCACTTGTTTACAGTGCTCATACTGTGTGAGCTAGGTTTCGGGGTGGGAAATCGGATCAGACTAGTTATGGGGCAGTTCCGAAAACACACAATACCCGTAGCAACTTCAGTTGTTCCTTGAAATCGGTCTCGGCGAAGGAAATTGTCGCGGCGCACGTAATATTGGCACGTTCCAGCTCGGTCACCAGATCATTGATGGCCAACGAATGTCCCTCCTCGTTCTCGGAAAAAGTAGCGACCGTGTCCCAGCCAAAATACTTAATAAAGGCTATCCGTGCCAGGTTGTGTGACGAATCGGGTGCGACTGTTCGATAGAACAGTGGGAACTCACTACGATCACTGAGCGCAGGAGATGTGGAACCGAACGATACCTGAAAGGTGAATATCACATTTTAGCCGATTTGTTCATTAAAAAAAACGATAAAACGATTGCTCACCTGCACAATATTCCAATACGGTACTATTTTTGCTAAACTCTCTGTGACTTCGGAGCACGCCGAACCCAGCACCATAATAATGCGCTTTTCTTGATACGTGTATAATGCGTGAAAGAATCGATCAATGCCAACACCGGGATCGCACTGAAAAGTGTCAACGAAAATTCGATTAACCAAGCTTCCTCCCTAGTTTTTCAATCAAAGTAGTCGCGTGGTAGTTTTTGAATTGATTTGAAAACTACAATCATTGTGAGTAAACAATGTTCGAGGTCAATCTCATTATTTTACAATAACGAGAAACGTGCACACAGGGAATTATCAATTTTCATTCTACAAACCTTGGTATCATTGGTCAACAATTTCAAAGTGTATCCCAGCAGCAACCCCCTTCGATTGATGTGTTGTACGGCCAGCTGTGCGGCCGCCAGTTCACTGTAGCCTTCCTTCCGCACTCCATGGCGGGTGCTCAGTTCGAACAATCCCAGTATCGACACCTCGCGCATCCTCCTGGACCCACCGGATGCCGGTCTCGTCCGCTCAAAAGCCGTATTGATGGAATTTCTGTTCAAAACCTTGGTTTCGTTTACCAGCAGCACTGATTTATCTATACTTCTCAGGATTCTGCTTTTCACCGCAAATCCCGGTGCATGTGAGTAGTTTTCAAAGTTCATCCCCGACAACGACGAGGACGACGACGACGACGACGAAGACGGCACAACCGGAACGGAAAGCAAACCCGGCAAAAGCTCCCGAAACCACATCAATATCACGGCTACTCGCAGCAGCATTGTTCCCAAAACAGATTCACCTTACGTCTTTTGACTAACTGATTAGGAACTACAACTACAACTTTAAATTGATCCTTTTTTTTTTCAAGTGTGGCAATTTTCATTCATCTTCCATCTGTAAATTTAGCGCCAAGAAAAAGCTAGCTTTCGCAAAAAATTTGCGAGCATCAAATGAGAGAAAATCGGAGAGTAAATAAATATGGCCCGAGAAAACACGTGCACTCCGTTCTCAGCAGTGCCAACGACCCGACTATCCTCATCGTAGTAACCCTTTTTTCTCTATGGAGATACCGCACCCATTGTCTTCTGCAGTCGGTAGAAATCCAGCCTACTGCAAGAAACAATGAAACAAAGAAAATCCTCCCAAATTGCTCTTTATCTGCGAAAACTCGGACCAAAACGTGACACACCCAAAAGGACTGCACGTGGAATGTATGTCACAGTAAATATTGAAACATCCTCCGCAGGGGGTACGCTGAAAGCTGGAAGGTGGAAGGTGGTGGATGACAATATGATAGGGATTTCTATCGATGAACGGGAGCACGCACAATATATCTAGAACGGATGGCAGCAATCTATTGTTTTCAGCTGCAAACGGTTCATAACGTCAAGAGTAGAAGAACGGGAAATACCAAGCAGTATGCATTGAAAGTTGAGTTCTCAACCACCCACCCCCCCAGGGGGGTGAAAGCATTATCCGCTTGTGTAGGCAACAGTAAACTCGGTTCGACTACGTTTTGCAATTATTTCTGGGAAATCCATCCCGGCAGGTCGAGTATGACGTTGAATACAGGCGTAATTAGTCCATATTACAATTGAAAATCGTTCGATGATTGGTATTTGGATTGATATCGCAAATGGGACTGGGAGTGATGCCAGGGAAATAATTTATAAATAATGTTCTATTCAACATGTGGTTAGCGAACTGGAAGCCGAATATAGTGCAGATCCAACAAATCTAATTTACTATATTTGATTTGTTATGACGTATTAAGTCGCTTTGAACTTAGTTTATCTAATCATCCGTGTTCAAAGAACTATCCGATTTAAAAATAATGAAAAATCTAATCCAGAGATGGAACTCGAACCCACAACAACTTCCAGTCGGATAAATTTGGTTTACCTAGTGAACTGTCAGTAACTCAGGCTTACGTTCATGTTTGGACTAATCGGAACTAGTTTTTAATCGCTAACAAACTAAAAATCGTTATGTATAAAATAATGTTAGAAAAAACGTGTGTAGCAAGCTGTTCTTTGGTACACCCAAACCATCGTTTCGATCGTTACCTCTTTTTACGTAACTTGTGTCGTTTAGAATTCCAAGATAGCGAGCTTCGGTTTATCGATGTTCCTTGATACCCCTTACAATACACTGAAGTCTCTTTTTTGCGCGGGAGATACGTATCGCGCAAAAAAAACCACGTAACTTCGGAAATTCGCTTAAAAAAGTACGGGTGTGTAATGTCAGAGACATAACTGGATGTCGTGAATACGAATATGACACACTTTATTTATGCTTCCCAATTCGAATTGGTAGTTCATCGATTGTTTGAATTGTGCAACTTTCCCCTCTTTCATTACTAGAAATTTAAACGATGCGCCTAGACTAAATTACAGATTAGTTACATTAAACATTCTGAAACGCACTTAAATACTATGAAATAAGCAGTATAGTTCTTTATAATAAAAAAATGGTGACGATTTGAGTTAGTTCAGCACGCAGACTCTGATTTCTAAACCCATATTCCAGAACTAAGCTCTAAAACATGAAGACGATTTTTCGCCATGACTACCAGAATGGGTTTTATAGAGTACAGTAAAGTAAATTTCCGCATAATTCTTTAGGAGTATTATTATGGTTCTAAAAAGAACCGAATAGAAGAAGTCTGGAATAAATAACTGGATCCTGAGTTCAAGAACTAAATTTAGAACCAATAACAGACTCAGAATCCAGTTTCAATTCTAGAATTGCAAGTTCGAAACTCAAATTAGTTCCGGAATACAGTTCCAGAATCCAGTTTCAGCACACAGGCTCTGAATTCTAAACCTATATTGCGGAACTAAAATCTGAAAATTGAACTTCTCGTTACGACTACCGAAAACCAAATGATGGCAGGTGCTCTCTCCGTCGCTGATGGTTTAACTCCCACGATGGCAGTCTGGTCGCCTTGAAGGCCAGCAAGCGAATGAAAATTGCTACCTGAGCGTTTGAGGTTTTAACCACGCAAAAGGTGCTCTCTCCGTCGCTGCTGGTTGATGGTTTAACTCTCGCGATGGCAGTCTGGTCGCCTTGAAGGCCAGCAAGCGAATGAAAGTTGCTACCTGAGCGTTTGAGGTTTTAACCACGCAAAAGGTGCTCTCTCCGTCGCTGCTGGTTGATGGTTTAACTCTCGCGATGGCAGTCTGGTCGCCTTGAAGGCCAGCAAGCGAATGAAAGTTGCTACCTGAGCGTTTGAGGTTTTAACCACGCAGAAGGCGCTCTCTCCGTCGCTGCTGGTTGATGGTTTAACTCTCGCGATGGCAGTCTGGTCGCCTTGAAGGCCAGCAAGCGAATGAAAGTTGCTACCTGAGCGTTTGAGGTTTTAACCACGCAAAAGGTGCTCTCTCCGTCGCTGCTGGTTGATGGTTTAACTCTCGCGATGGCAGTCTGGTCGCCTTGAAGGCCAGCAAGCGAATGAAAGTTGCTACCTGAGCGTTTGAGGTTTTAACCACGCAAAAGGTGCTCTCTCCGTCGCTGCTGGTTGATGGTTTAACTCTCGCGATGGCAGTCTGGTCGCCTTGAAGGCCAGCAAGCGAATGAAAGTTGCTACCTGAGCGTTTGAGGTTTTAACCACGCAGAAGGCGCTCTCTCCGTCGCTGCTGGTTGATGGTTTAACTCTCGCGATGGCAGTCTGGTCGCCTTGAAGGCCAGCAAGCGAATGAAAGTTGCTACCTGAGCGTTTGAGGTTTTAACCACGCAAAAGGTGCTCTCTCCGTCGCTGCTGGTTGATGGTTTAACTCTCGCGATGGCAGTCTGGTCGCCTTGAAGGCCAGCAAGCGAATGAAAGTTGCTACCTGAGCGTTTGAGGTTTTAACCACGCAGAAGGCGCTCTCTCCGTCGCTGCTGGTTGATGGTTTAACTCTCGCGATGGCAGTCTGGTCGCCTTAAAGGCCAGCAAGCGAATGAAAATTGCTACCTGAGCGTTTGAGGTTTTAACCACGCAAAAGGTGCTCTCTCCGTCGCTGCTGGTTGATGGTTTAACTCTCGCGATGGCAGTCTGGTCGCCTTGAAGGCCAGCAAGCGAATGAAAGTTGCTACCTGAGCGTTTGAGGTTTTAACCACGCAAAAGGTGCTCTCTCCGTCGCTGCTGGTTGATGGTTTAACTCTCGCGATGGCAGTCTGGTCGCCTTGAAGGCCAGCAAGCGAATGAAAGTTGCTACCTGAGCGTTTGAGGTTTTAACCACGCAGAAGGCGCTCTCTCCGTCGCTGCTGGTTGATGGTTTAACTCTCGCGATGGCAGTCTGGTCGCCTTGAAGGCCAGCAAGCGAATGAAAGTTGCTACCTGAGCGTTTGAGGTTTTAACCACGCAAAAGGTGCTCTCTCCGTCGCTGCTGGTTGATGGTTTAACTCTCGCGATGGCAGTCTGGTCGCCTTGAAGGCCAGCAAGCGAATGAAAGTTGCTACCTGAGCGTTTGAGGTTTTAACCACGCAAAAGGTGCTCTCTCCGTCGCTGCTGGTTGATGGTTTAACTCTCGCGATGGCAGTCTGGTCGCCTTGAAGGCCAGCAAGCGAATGAAAGTTGCTACCTGAGCGTTTGAGGTTTTAACCACGCAGAAGGCGCTCTCTCCGTCGCTGCTGGTTGATGGTTTAACTCTCGCGATGGCAGTCTGGTCGCCTTGAAGGCCAGCAAGCGAATGAAAGTTGCTACCTGAGCGTTTGAGGTTTTAACCACGCAGAAGGCGCTCTCTCCGTCGCTGCTGGTTGATGGTTTAACTCTCGCGATGGCAGTCTGGTCGCCTTGAAGGCCAGCAAGCGAATGAAAGTTGCTACCTGAGCGTTTGAGGTTTTAACCACGCAGAAGGCGCTCTCTCCGTCGCTGCTGGTTGATGGTTTAACTCTCGCGATGGCAGTCTGCTCGCCTTGAAGGCCAGCAAGCGAATGAAAGTTGCTACCTGAGCGTTTGAGGTTTTAACCACGCAGAAGGCGCTCTCTCCGTCGCTGCTGGTTGATGGTTTAACTCTCGCGATGGCAGTCTGGTCGCCTTGAAGGCCAGCAAGCGAATGAAAGTTGCTACCTGAGCGTTTGAGGTTTTAACCACGCAAAAGGTGCTCTCTCCGTCGCTGCTGGTTGATGGTTTAACTCTCGCGATGGCAGTCTGCTCGCCTTGAAGGCCAGCAAGCGAATGAAAGTTGCTACCTGAGCGTTTGAGGTTTTAACCACGCAGAAGGCGCTCTCTCCGTCGCTGCTGGTTGATGGTTTAACTCTCGCGATGGCAGTCTGGTCGCCTTGAAGGCCAGCAAGCGAATGAAAGTTGCTACCTGAGCGTTTGAGGTTTTAACCACGCAAAAGGTGCTCTCTCCGTCGCTGCTGGTTGATGGTTTAACTCTCGCGATGGCAGTCTGCTCGCCTTGAAGGCCAGCAAGCGAATGAAAGTTGCTACCTGAGCGTTTGAGGTTTTAACCACGCAGAAGGCGCTCTCTCCGTCGCTGCTGGTTGATGGTTTAACTCTCGCGATGGCAGTCTGGTCGCCTTGAAGGCCAGCAAGCGAATGAAAGTTGCTACCTGAGCGTTTGAGGTTTTAACCACGCAGAAGGCGCTCTCTCCGTCGCTGCTGGTTGATGGTTTAACTCTCGCGATGGCAGTCTGCTCGCCTTGAAGGCCAGCAAGCGAATGAAAGTTGCTACCTGAGCGTTTGAGGTTTTAACCACGCAGAAGGCGCTCTCTCCGTCGCTGCTGGTTGATGGTTTAACTCTCGCGATGGCAGTCTGGTCGCCTTAAAGGCCAGCAAGCGAATGAAAATTGCTACCTGAGCGTTTGAGGTTTTAACCACGCAGAAGGCGCTCTCTCCGTCGCTGCTGGTTGATGGTTTAACTCTCGCGATGGCAGTCTGGTCGCCTTGAAGGCCAGCAAGCGAATGAAAGTTGCTACCTGAGCGTTTGAGGTTTTAACCACGCAAAAGGTGCTCTCTCCGTCGCTGCTGGTTGATGGTTTAACTCTCGCGATGGCAGTCTGGTCGCCTTGAAGGCCAGCAAGCGAATGAAAGTTGCTACCTGAGCGTTTGAGGTTTTAACCACGCAGAAGGCGCTCTCTCCGTCGCTGCTGGTTGATGGTTTAACTCTCGCGATGGCAGTCTGGTCGCCTTAAAGGCCAGCAAGCGAATGAAAATTGCTACCTGAGCGTTTGAGGTTTTAACCACGCAGAAGGCGCTCTCTCCGTCGCTGCTGGTTGATGGTTTAACTCTCGCGATGGCAGTCTGGTCGCCTTGAAGGCCAGCAAGCGAATGAAAGTTGCTACCTGAGCGTTTGAGGTTTTAACCACGCAAAAGGTGCTCTCTCCGTCGCTGCTGGTTGATGGTTTAACTCTCGCGATGGCAGTCTGGTCGCCTTGAAGGCCAGCAAGCGAATGAAAGTTGCTACCTGAGCGTTTGAGGTTTTAACCACGCAAAAGGTGCTCTCTCCGTCGCTGCTGGTTGATGGTTTAACTCTCGCGATGGCAGTCTGGTCGCCTTGAAGGCCAGCAAGCGAATGAAAGTTGCTACCTGAGCGTTTGAGGTTTTAACCACGCAGAAGGCGCTCTCTCCGTCGCTGCTGGTTGATGGTTTAACTCTCGCGATGGCAGTCTGGTCGCCTTGAAGGCCAGCAAGCGAATGAAAGTTGCTACCTGAGCGTTTGAGGTTTTAACCACGCAAAAGGTGCTCTCTCCGTCGCTGCTGGTTGATGGTTTAACTCTCGCGATGGCAGTCTGGTCGCCTTGAAGGCCAGCAAGCGAATGAAAGTTGCTACCTGAGCGTTTGAGGTTTTAACCACGCAGAAGGCGCTCTCTCCGTCGCTGCTGGTTGATGGTTTAACTCTCGCGATGGCAGTCTGGTCGCCTTGAAGGCCAGCAAGCGAATGAAAGTTGCTACCTGAGCGTTTGAGGTTTTAACCACGCAAAAGGTGCTCTCTCCGTCGCTGCTGGTTGATGGTTTAACTCTCGCGATGGCAGTCTGGTCGCCTCGAAGGCCAGCAAGCGAATGAAAGTTGCTACCTGAGCGTTTGAGGTTTTAACCACGCAGAAGGCGCTCTCTCCGTCGCTGCTGGTTGATGGTTTAACTCTCGCGATGGCAGTCTGGTCGCCTTGAAGGCCAGCAAGCGAATGAAAGTTGCTACCTGAGCGTTTGAGGTTTTAACCACGCAGAAGGCGCTCTCTCCGTCGCTGCTGGTTGATGGTTTAACTCTCGCGATGGCAGTCTGGTCGCCTTAAAGGCCAGCAAGCGAATGAAAATTGCTACCTGAGCGTTTGAGGTTTTAACCACGCAGAAGGCGCTCTCTCCGTCGCTGCTGGTTGATGGTTTAACTCTCGCGATGGCAGTCTGGTCGCCTTAAAGGCCAGCAAGCGAATGAAAGTTGCTACCTGAGCGTTTGAGGTTTTAACCACGCAGAAGGCGCTCTCTCCGTCGCTGCTGGTTGATGGTTTAACTCCCACGACGTCTGCTCCCATCGAACGCACGAAAAGAAATGATCGATTTTCACCACGGTTCCCCTTTTATACGCATTCAGTTGAAGATATGTGCCTGACTACCTCAAAATCGTCGTCCTTGCGCGAAAAACCCAAGCGAAAGCAAAGAGTTTTCCGCATTATTTTGACATTTTGAGAAAACTTAATTTTTGAGTTGTTTGTGGTTATCTCACACTGTTCAAAATATTATCCCAAATTCCTGATCATATTTTTGATGAAATGGTGAAAGAATTATGTTGCTACCATTAATACAAGTCGAGATATTCACGATTAAGTTCTGCCCATTCTTCCATATGGCTAATTTTGAGAAGGCACCCCATAGTAAAGTAAGTCGTATTCACGACAAAAACCTCAAAACTAAATAAAAAACTACAAGGATAAGCCTCATGGGGCTGTTCGAGCTATTGTTGTGGAACAAGGCAACCAAAATTTCTAATCATCGGCATTTTCAATTAATCGTCACACTTTTGAACCCACAAATGCACGAGAGTCTGCTTAGTCTTTATTATGAACCAACACCGAACACGCGAACCCAAAATATAGACTATATTTGTCATGATTTGTATTTGTTTTTTAGCCGACGAAATTACATCAAATTCCCAAATGTATGCAATTATATGTTCATACAAGCTTGCGATACTGATATCGATATTTAAGCTTCTTTTCGCCAAGCTTGTGTTCAAATTTTGTATGCAAGTAGTTATTTTTATAGCGTTACTCTACCATCCATTACTACCATTCTGCGATTTCGGTTGAAGCGATAAACTTTTTCTCATTATCAATCGAGTTCATCTCATATAAATACGAAATTAATCTTATGCACTCAAAATTTACCCTGGGGTAGTTGTCAATTTCTCAGGCGAAACGACATAAGGGATTTCATCCAATCTTTCATGACACAAGATCAGGGCATAGCAATCAAAGCTTCAAATCGTTTTATGGCACTTTTTGTCTTGCTGTCTAGCAACAACCTACCTCTAGCAAGCTACGTGTAGGACTGAAACGTTAGCTATAATTTTGCTTATAAAGGGTGATTTTTTAAGAGCTTGAGAACTTTTTTAAACAATAAAACGCATAAAATTTGCAAAATCTCATCGGTTCTTTATTTTAAACGTTAGATTGGTACATGACATTTACTTTTTGAAGATAATTTCATTTAAATGTTGACCGCGGCTGCGTCTTAGGTGGTCCATTCGGAAAATCCGCTTTTTTATCGACAAATTTTGTTCAGCGATGAGGCTCATTTCTGGTTGAATGGCTACGTAAATAAGCAAAATTGCCGCATTTGGAGTGAAGAGCAACCAGAAGCCGTTCAAGAACTGCCCATGCATCCCGAAAAATGCACTGTTTGGTGTGGTTTGTACGCTGGTGGAATCATTGGACCGTATTTTTTCAAAGATGCTGTTGGACGCAACGTTACAGTGAATGGCGATCGCTATCGTTCGATGCTAACAAACTTTTTGTTGCCAAAAATGGAAGAACTGAACTTGGTTGACATGTGGTTTCAACAAGATGGCGCTACATGCCACACAGCTCGCGATTCTATGGCCATTTTGAGGGAAAACTTCGGAGAACAATTCATCTCAAGAAATGGACCGGTAAGTTGGCCACCAAGATCATGCGATTTGACGCCTTTAGACTATTTTTTGTGGGGCTACGTCAAGTCTAAAGTCTACAGAAATAAGCCAGTAACTATTCCAGCTTTGGAAGACAACATTTCCGAAGAAATTCGGGCTATTCCGGCCGAAATGCTCGAAAAAGTTGCCCAAAATTGGACTTTCCGAATGGACCACCTAAGACGCAGCCGCGGTCAACATTTAAATGAAATTATCTTCAAAAAGTAAATGTCATGTACCAATCTAACGTTTAAAATAAAGAACCGATGAGATTTTGCAAATTTTATCCGTTTTATTGTTTAAAAAAGTTCTCAAGCTCTTAAAAAATCACCCTTTATTTATAGCTTCGCGTGCTTCCAACCAGTGATGTCACTTTTCGTTGAAGTCAAATCCGTAGATTTGGTTCCAAGTGTACTTATACTAGTACATTTACATAAACTCAACAGCTTTAAGCTCTAATCCACAAAGGCAGGCTTCCAGTAATGACAGATCCATGACTAATAGATGCATGATTACAATTTTAATTGGACAAGCAAAAAAAAATATGCAGACGATGTAACAATATTTAATTATTTTCCTTTTATACCAGAGATATTACTGGTAAAATAATGCTAAGTCCGTAGATTTCATATGATTAATCCGTAGATCCGTAGAAAAGACAGAAATCCGTTGATCTACGGATAAATCCGTAGGGTTGACATCACTGCTTCCAACAGCTTCGCTTTTGCATCGATTGACCAATCAGAGCGCTGCTTTCCCTTTGATATATCGCTTACTCCTTCAAAACCGTCGACTATGGCAGGGAAATCCGGTATGCCGGAGATTTTTTGCATGCAAAATAAGACAGTGCTAGCTATTAATCAACATTTCAATGATATACTATTAAAAATACATGGCTATGAACATTCAAATCAATACGTAGAAATATTTCAAATGGTTACATGATATTAATAATTGATACAAAATTGACTGAGCTGTAATTGTTCAAAACCTGACCACATTTCTACATGTATTTTTCTTGAGTTTCTAGTTTCTGCACCCCTATATAGAAAACAAAAATGTGTTCCACATTAAAAAATAAAATACATCCTCCATTTACGTAATAATCGGGACTACGTAAATCGAATTATGACGTAAAAAAAGTTTTCCTTATGTAAATTTATTATTAGATATGTATAATATATGGATAACAGTTCGGCTGAAAAGTTCGTATCGTTTAATAGAAACACACATTTTTTTCCCAAAATTCGTTTTTATTATTCAACATAATTGCCACCAGAGGCGATACAACGATTATAGCGATCTTCCAACTTTTCGATACCATTTTTGTAGTACGATTTGTCCTTTGCCTCAAAATAGGCCTCAGTTTCAGCGATTACCTCTTCATTGCTTCTAAATTTTTTACCAGCGAGCATTCTCTTGAGGTCTGAGAACAGGAACAAGTCACTGGGGGCCAAATCTGGAGAATACGGTGGATGAGGGAGCAATTCGAAGCCCAATTCGTTCAATTTCAGCATGATTTTCATCGACTTGTGACACGGTGCATTGTCTTGATGAAACAAAACTTTTTTCTTCTTCAAATGAGGCCGTTTTTTTGAAATTTCGTCCTTCAAACGCTCTAATAACGCTATATAATAGTCACTGTTGATGGTTTTTCCCTTTTTCAAAGGTAGTCGATGAAAATTATACCATGGGAATCCCAAAATACAGACGCCATAACCTTACCGGCCGATTGTTGAGTCTTTCCACGCTTTGGGTTCGGTTCATCGCGTGCAGTCCACTCAGCTGACTGTCGATTGGACTCCGGAGTGAAGTGATGGAGCCATGTTTCGTCCATTGTTATATATCGACGAAAAAAGTCGGTTTTATTTCGATATAACAGCTCCAAACACTGCTCAGAATCATCAATTCGTTGTTGTTTTTGATCGATTGTGAGCTCACGCGGCACCCATTTTGTACAAAGCTTTCTCAATTCCAAATATTCGTGAATAATATGTCCAACACGTTCCTTTGATATCTTTAGGGTGTCAGCTATCTCGATCAACTTCACTTTACGGTCATTGAAAATCATTTTGTGGATTTTTTCACGTTTTCATCGGTAACAGCCTCTTTTGGACGTCCACTGCGTTTATCGTCTTCGGTGCTCATATGACCAGTACGAAATTTTGCAAACCACTTACGAATTGTTGCTTCGCCCGGTGCAGAGTCTGGATAACAATCATCAAACCATTTTTTGATATCGGCGGCACTTTTTTTCATCAAAAAGTAGTGTTTCATCAATACACGAAATTCCTTTTTTTTCCATTTTTTCACAATAACAAAAGTAGCTTCACTCAAAATGCAATATCTCACAAACTAATAATCAGACAGCTGTTAAATTTATACACGTATCTTTTGAAGGTTGGTACTAACTGAAAATGGTATCGATTTAATTCTAGTGGCGCCCTCTCATAGAAACGATACGAACTTTTCAGCCGATCTGTTAGTTATGGAACGAAAATTATGAGTATTTACAGGAAAAGGATGTTCTAAGCAGCATCAATTTCCAAGGTGGCGACATCCGGTTTATTGATATTCCTTGAAAACCCTTACAATATGGGTATTTTTTGAACGGGTTTGATGAGTAGATTTCGCAAAAATATGTTTGAGGTGGTTCTCAATTTCAAGATGGTGTTTCTCGAAACCCGTAGAAAAACGGAACGGGTTTAAAGAACAGTTCTTAGTAAACGTTGTTTTAGTAATTATGACTTACTGTCGAATACTTAATAATAATATAATCGGAATGGATTTTACGAGTGAATATTAGGAAGAAAGTTGTTTCAAATAAACTTCAGGAACTTTATTTCAAATTCTTCATAATATTAGCTTGACACTTACAATCGAATTGTCAAATAAATACATAAATTGATGAAAATGCTTCGATGTAAATAGTTTCACTTTCATTCTTTGGTAAAAGAAATGTTAATGTTTAATTTTCAGTTTTGTAGTAAATATGATTCATTTGAATAGATTCAAGTTTTGAACTGCTGTTAAAATTGTTATTTTCGTTTTCGTTGACTGATTTCAATCCCTGAACTGTTGATTAGTTTCCCCATAATTTCATTCCGGTAAATCACAAAAAACTAATGAGTCAAACAATTAGATTTTAATATGATTTTGGTGACTTTTTAACAGACCTAGATTAGCAACTAACAGTTCCTCTTCATATCGTTACATTCAAACATCGTTTTCCGACATGTACTCATCAAACCCGATCCAAAAATACCCATATTGTAAGGGTTTTCAAGGAATATCAATAAACCGGAAGTCGCCATCTTGAACTTCAGAACTGCCTCAAACATCGTTTTTCGACTTCTACTCATCAATCCCGTTCCGAGAATACCAATATTGTAGTAATTTCCATGGAATATAAATGAGCCGGAAACGATTTTCATTGTATGCAAAAACCTCTTTTTACGAAGTAGGTTCGTAAAAAAAAGTTTACGTTATTTGGAATTTTCAACGTAAAAAAAGATTACGTTATTTGGGATTTTAGTCGTAAAAAGAGTTACGTAAAAAGAGGTAACGTAACAAACGTTTACGTAAACGGAGGTTTGGGTGTATCTTAGAAATGCATGAAACGTCCAGATCTGGTGTAATCTCAAAAAAAATGGTTTATTTTGTAAAAATCGATTTTTGGACTCGAAATCTGGTGTAATCCGAACAGTTTATTTCTTAAATCGAAAATTTTCTAAGTGCCGAAGAGTTGACTTAAGGGGTTACACCACTGAAGAATAAAAAAGAAGGACTTTTTTGTGGATTTATTTTGGGATCCAAAAAAATGGAGTAATCCGAATTTTGTATAAAGCACTTTTTAATATGTATATTTAAGTACAATAAAATGATCAGTTTTAAAGCTTGAAAAATAAATTGGCGGCTTGGCGGCATTTCCGCGAAAGTGCTGCATTTTTGACGGCCAGAAACATAAGTCAAGTAAATCTTGACCAATAGATTCAAAAATTTTACAGAATATTCTCGATAGTTATCTCCACAGAGGTAAGTAGGGATTTTTGGAAATTGTGAATATTTTTTATGAACAATTTTGTGATGAAAAAATGAGGTTTTATTTTCAAAGGGCTGCCATTTTACAGAAAATTAATTAATTAAAAAAAACCCTACGTAACACTGTGGAGATAACTATCGAGAATATTCTGTAAAATTTTTGAATCTATTGGTCAAGATTTACTTGACTTATGTTTCTGGCCGTCAAAAATGCAGCACTTTCGCGGAAATGCCGCCAACCCGCCATTTTATTTTTCAAGCTTTAAAACTGATCATTTTATTGTACTTAAATATACATATTAAAAAGTGCTTTATACAAAATTCGGGTCACTCCATTTTTTGGATCAAAAAATAATTCCCCAAAAAAGTCCTTCTTTTTTTTTTTTTGCTACAGTGCACAATGGTTCAAAAGCAGATATTCACGCTCTTAATTGATAACTGATAGGAACGTGGTTTTTGAGGTACAATATCTTCAGCAAAGTTGTTCAGAATGATAGACGCCATCTTTTGGCAAATTTGATTTATGGGATTAATCCTCCTAAAAGTGAGATAAAAATATTATTTTAGTTCAGAGCCAAAATAGGGACTAAGTTACAAAATTTCAACTTGTCTATCATCAAAAGGCGCAGAAAGGTCCAGATGAGACTACTTACATATTAAACTACTTGACAAGAGCTTTCATACCGTGGTTGAATTTCTCGTCTGCGATCGTCTGCAGGCGAAATATGTTCTTTTCAAATATCCTTGTCCTTGACATTTGCAATGATAAGGTGCACTTCATGTCATATCAGATTTCAGTATATATTCATTACTATGGTACTTGGCACAAAATATGATTTTTTTGCACATCGAAGTCTATAGTATGTTTGAGAAAGTTGTGTAGTTTTTAATGATGAAAAACTTTGTAGAACATGAAAAACTCATATAAATTGATATTATATGTGTTTTCATACAAAAACTGGTTTTAGGACACCCTTTCCAGAAAATACATCTATATATATATATATATAAATGCAGAGATCATTCTTTGTAATCGCATCACGTAAGAACGGATGGACGGATGGAGATGCTTTTTTTTTGTTTGATCAGTTTTAACCCCCACCGGGTTCGTACATCAAAAAAATTAGGAAAACTTACCGGAAAAGTGGGAAAAACCAATAAAGTTATTTTGTATGGACAATGGAATTTTCCACTGAAAAAGTCACCAATGATTGCTAGATCATTGATAGGTGTTTGACGCATAACGAGTTGCATAAGTGTTGGGCCGCCGAAGAAAAGAATACTAGATCGCAGAAAAAATCGTTTGGCGCGCTACGAGTTATTTGTCATTTCGAGCCACGTGCTCAATTGGATATCAAAATTATTGCTTATCAGATGACTCAATGATAGATGCATACGACTGTTCTAGAAAACTACTCTAGGCAGGAGAAAAACTTCTGACATTATTTACCAGTTGATGAATTGTGTTCAATGGAGTCATAAAGAAATTAGAAAAATTTTGAATGAATCAATGAAAAGATTGTGATATAGAAGCACTGAGGTAAAACTACGAGATTTTCCTTGCCTTTTGCTTTCTAATGATTTAGATTAGACTAAGCGCCCACAATAAGTGGCAATTAGATATCAATGAATAGCTTTCTTCACGTTTCGCCTTCGGCTCATCAGTGCTTAAAGCAGTTTAAATTGAACTGCCATCTCCGCCTAACAGTTCAATTTGCAAACGGTGCAATATAAAAAAGTCGTTACATAAATAGTGTAAACTTTGCGTCTGCTTAGCGGTTCAAATTGAACTGTTAGGCGGAGATGGCAGTTCAATTTGAACTAAAATAAAATATGTGGTTTTCTGCTAAAATAAAATATGTGATTTTCTGCACAAACCCAAAAAACCCCTGAATATCAATGATTAGTTGATAATTGATTATAGTTCCAGAAGATTACTATAATGGATTGAGACTGTTATATTTATATTTCATATTATGTGAAGAATTTTTCAAATTGGTAAGATCGATATCAAATTAAAATTCAAGCATTGTTTCTCCAAGCAAAAAAAAAGCTCAAAAGTACATGAAAAATATCCACTTTATTAAAGTTCTAAAGTACGCATGGCACATTTTAGCAACTTGAACATACAGAATAAGTACTGAGAAAACTTTTTTTCGCTGCCTAAAAGCTGTACAAGGAACTGCTTCAAAGTTTGTTCTGTTGCTTCGGGTGAACATTCAAATGTGAGTGATTCCATGAAAACGGACTGTTCAGAATGCTTTGTATACTGCTTAAGACTAATCTTTTTACGAACTTTTGGTTACTTGGGCTAACTACAAATTGTAAGTTAATCCTACTCTACCGAATGAACAACTCTAGAAGAGAAACTCTTCAAAATTGTGTTATGATTATCAACACAACATTATGGTTAGTGAGCTTTTTTATCGTTTACCTGAAGTAAGAGTCACATCTGGAATGGAAAACGTGGCATCGTATATCCATTATGTCGAAGCCACTAGAGAAGGATCTCGGATTCAAAGGATGAGAGTCGGTGAGTCTGTTCATTTGTTCTATTTTTACTTAACAGAAGTTTTTCACATTTTCACATTGATTTTTGTTGATGTTTCTTTTTTTTTGGTCTATAGAGAATGTGTGTGGAAATCCATTGATTGAAGGTTCATTATTCAGAAAAATATTGGAGCGAAACGTGAACCACTTAGTCTTTTGACAGTTCTGCTCTCCGGAAACATAAATTAGAACAAATATTTTTAGGCGAGACGAAGTTCGACGGGTCAGCTAGTTATATCATGAATTACACTCAAGTTACGGGAATAGTACCTTCAGCAAATTTGTTTGAAATAACTTTCTGAACAACTTTGTCGAAGTAACTTAGCCCCTATGTTGGCTCTGAACTAAAATAATATTTTTATCTCACTTTTAGGGGGGTTAATCACATAAATCAAATTTGCCAAAAGATGGCGTCTCTCATTCTGAACAACTTTGCTGAAAATACTGTACCTCAAAAACCACGTTCCTATGAGTTATTAATTAAGAGCGTGAAATTGCGCTTTTGAACCACTGTGCAGTGGTGTAACCCTTTAAATTTTTTTTTGTGATAACACTAGATCTCGAAGATTCATGCATTTCAAAGCCAAAACAAGAAAACAAGTAACTTTGGAAATCCACGTAAAAATAAACCGCATAAAAAAGCCGCGTAAAAAAGACCCCAGAGTATGGGAATTTTCCGATGTCTGAGCTTGTTTCGAAATTCAATGTAGTGACTAGCATTATATAGACATTTCTTGAGAACCCTTATTCATATTGTAAGGTTTTTCAAGAAAAATGAATAAACCGAAAGTCGCCATCTTGGATTTTGGAATTACCCCAAACATTGTTTTCTGGCACATATCCATCAAATTCGTTCCAAAAATATCCATATAGTAAGGTTTCAAGGAATATCAATAAACCGGAAGTTGCCATCTTGGATTTTGAAACGACCCCAAATATCATTTTTCTTGCACCTACTCTCCACATCCGTTCCGAAAATGGCCATATGATTTGCGGTTTTCACATTCATGTCACAAAACTTGTTTTTACGATGTAAATTCCCAGTAACAAACATTTTAAAAACCAAATCCCAAATAACAGTTTTTTTTTTGTTTTTGTTCCAAAGGTGACGTTTATGCGAAGGTTTTAGACTATATAACATAAAGAAAACCCATCTGAAAAGTGGAGAAAGTGGAGAAAATCTAGAGAACTGTTTTGTATGGATTTGGAAATTTTCCACTCAATGCATGATTGTTTGGCGCGTATCGAGTTGCGCAGTGCTTACCCACTAGAGAGCAAAATATGAATACTAGATTATTAATATTTGGCGCCAAACGAGCTCATTTGTATTTTAATTTTACTAAGCCTACTTGATCCAGGTGTTTCTTTATTTCGTACTTCATGTTCAATTCAGTATGGGCGCCCAATGAACGGCATACAGGGTTCCATTTTCCTGTATATACGTTGTGTTCAATGCCAATTCAAGTGATTAAAGAAACAACGTTATTTTATGATTCGTGTTTTTTTTAACTCCAGTAATGTGAATCTCTATCTTCACGATGGATGCAACTATTGCGCTGAAATTTCATTCAGTGACAACAGGATTGAGGTGTTCTAGTGGCAAAGTTAAATTGTCTCCGTTTACTCAAAAACCAAAACTATTCAGCTCTCAATCTTACGGAGCAATTTCACTTGAATTCAAAGGACGTATTTCTGTTTTTTAAGGCTCAAATTCAACATTAAAAATGCTCGAAAATCAAAATTTGCATCACCAGTTGTGGCCAGTTGTAAGGTCATACTTCTTGAATTTCATTAGATTAACCCGAACACAACTGTACTTACAAAAAGCACATTCAATTAAGAAATGTCGACATAACTTCCATCTAAAGAATATTTTTAAGCAGTACGAAGTTCGCCGGGACAGCTACAGTTACAGAAGAAAGGGGAACAAGAGCAGAAAGTACAGGAACCAATGAAAAAACTACAGGAACAGGAGCAGAAAGTACAACAATAAATACAGAAAGTACTTAAGCTAATGCAGAAAAAAGGTTAATGGCGAATGTTATTGCGGGAACAATTTTGACTGGCAAATTCAGAGGTAAAAAGTTCGTCAATTTCCCATCCGTATAATGTTTCTGTTACCATTAATAAAGCTCAAGGGCAAACATTTGGAGTTTATGTCGTGAATTTCGTGTACGTGAGTCGGCAAACCATCGGTTTTTTGTATCTTTACCCAAAATAAAGAAACAAAAAAATGTTGTTCATCACAGAGCAGCCACTCCCAACCTGTGGTCCGCAAAAGAAAAGGTTTGGGAATAACTGTCTTTTTTTTTTTTCAAAAACCATGATTGAAAGTAGTTTTGATTTATTTTCACATAATCTAATATTATTGCGCTACGAGGTGTGCATGAATTCGCTAGTTGATGTATAAATTCGAGTTAATTGTTTAATACAATTTACCGGGATCCATTAGAAGCACCATTAGCTGTTCCAATTATTTTCCGCGAAATAAAAGTTCATCTACGGCCGGAGTGTACATGGAAAACGGGAACGTGGAGAAGGTGTATGAAGCTCGAATGGCAACTGGAACTAGAACAGTGGATCCCAAACTTTGTTGGTCGATTGCCCATTTTGTTTTACTGCTCCTAGTGGCGTAATGATGGCATTATTATTATTATGAAATGAGTTTGCTTGACCATTAATTAATAAGACCTGAACTTTAACATAAATTGATAACTTCTTTTAAGGAATTCATCCATTTTTCATCTTTACGTATGAATACGTGATATGATATTTATTAAATTTATTCATTTCACAATTAATTAATCTTAATGAATATATTGCCATAAAATTGTAGACTGCAATACTTCCTGCTCAAACTTGTGATCAAATAGAGACCTTATTGTCGGTGAGTCGATATCGCCATTGATAGTTTGCGGAATTTCCCTGTGTCGTTCCAGTGAGTCGAATCAAATCTAGCTGTCGTGTCGCCATTGAAATTATAGATTAACAATGTAGATTGAAGTTAAATTGGACAACTAACAAAACACCAAGATCATTCACATGAACAACTTTCTGGAGCGTTTGTCCATCAATTTCACAGTCGTATCGAATTGAATTCAGTATTCAATCAGCCAGTTTCTACGACACCATGCTACGAGTTTATCAAGATGATTTTGAAACAACAAGGTACAAGTTCAAATCATCGGAAAATAGTAATATGCTGCCAACACCGAACAATGAAATAATATCATTGAAGAACAGCCCGAACAAAGTGACACCTATGGTGCTGCCATGTGGAACTCCTAATAAATTTAAAAACCACTATCATTCCACTGTATATCTAGAACCGGATGTCTAATCCGTGTGACATTCGATAGCAATCTATGGAACCTTAAATCATTTTGTTTATCCGAAAAATGTCACTATTAACATTTTTCCGATATCGAAAACCTGTACCGAAAGATACATGAAACCTTTGTGGGCTACGGTTTCAAAAATTGGTTTTCAATTTGATTACATAGCATTTTTAAGTAAAAAACACGGAGCTTTATAATTATATGCCAATTCATTTAGCCATTTTGTACATAGAGTAATTTTCAAGCATGAAATAGAGCAAAATGAAGCGAAAAAAAACAGATTTCGTCCCATCTCTACAAAAGAAAAAAATCAATATCCAATCGATTTCATCTATTTTTCAAAATATTGGATAAGAAAACAATGGATACAATAGTGTCACACCAAAATCTCACTAATTATTGTCCAACAGAGAAATGGTTTGATTTGTGTTTGCGTGCGGAATACCTATCTACTCTCCAATTTTCTTTCCTTTGGCATAAACGTCGCATAGAAAATATTGAATACTTCAACTTTACCGAGTCATAACTTTGTTGTTAGTCAACCGATCTGTAAATTTTTTTCACCATTGGAAAGATACTACTTCCAGAAATAAAATGCACTGAAAAAACGAAAAATAGGGTTGTCTACCCAAAGCTATAATGAAAACTGTTGATAGATGACCTAAGAAAAGATGAGACTTTTTACAATGATCGTAAATATCTCGAAATTCAAAGCGATGACCTATACATTTTTACACATCATTCGATTGCTAGTGATACCAGCTACAATTTTTGCTCAACTACCATTCCTGCACAATCAAAAGAAAACATTAAACAATCGATGAATTTATAAATATATATGAATTTTTAATTTTTTTCACATGTTTGTATATAACTCAAAAATTAAAGCGATGACATGTACATTTTTTTGATTCAAAATATTGGAATCATTCCCAGAAACAATGTATTGATGATCAAAATTATATATCCGTTCAAAGAATCTCAAGAAATTTGATACAAATACAGAGAATTTCTATTATTGGGAAAATTTTGCCAAAAAAAAACAAATCAAAAAATTTTGAAATTTTATGACATATATTTTTTTATTATTTTAGTTGGAAATTTATTATAAACAAAATTTACAAAAAAAACTGAAACTTGGATTTCACTGAAAATCTTAAAAATTTTGGTAAATATACCTAAATTTTAAAAATAATTATGTTTTTGTATTGGACAATTTTTATGCACAATTCAAACGGAATTGATAACTACTCAAATTAGGTTTTTTAGTTTTAGGTTTTCCGTAAAATCTCAAAAAATCGGTAGAAGATTATATGAATTTTATATACTAACCCATGGCAAAGAAACCAACTATAATTTAAATAAAAATTATTGCTTGATTTTTGTTTTACAAACAATTAGGAACAAAAACATATATCTTAAATTTTCCGCTATCCTAAACAACATCAATTATAATCGATAGAATATTAAAATTTTAATATCACAAACTTAGAATTATTTCGGAATGTATAAAATTCGATAATTATTTGAATTTTCTATTAGTAAACAATTCAGAAAAAGAGAATTCTGAATTTAGAACAAAAAATCACACGAAATTAACTAAAACTTGATTTTATCCGCCTAGTTGTGTAATGATGCCTTTCGCATATCTCTTTTATTCTCGTAAAAAAATGTATTCTTCAAACAGTTTTGTTTGATTTTTGAAAAACATGAAAGTTAGTGCATGAACTAGTGTAACCTACAAAATGAAACAGTTCTCAAATCGGTTAGGCGATCTTTCTCAGTGAAGTGAGTTCCACTATTTCAGGTACTTATGAAACTGGAATCGCCCCGAATATTGGCTTTGCAGCAGCCTTTGCGATTGGCACCTACCAACCAATCTATTCGCAGCTTACAGTTGTCTTCGTCTCGAAAAACAACCTCTTCGTTTGAATGCTTTTTACTGAATGAAACCCTGCACCTATGTTATCAGAACTAATTGGCTCAAGTGGCATGTTCCCCTAGTTATTTGGAGATTCGTGCCTTGCGTAGCTTCTCATCAACTTCCTGATGGGAAGGGAAGGATAAAACGAACATGGAAGGGAATTGGGTGAGGTGAGAAAACAGCACAAAACACAAAGAAATCAATCGTCCTGCATCCCCGAAAGGACGCTGAACGATCTGCAGGTGCCAAAATGCACGGTTGATAAAACCTCCAACCACCGAGAGGCCTTAGAGATTTTACAAAAGCGACACCATTCTGCATTCCCCGAAGAATGCAGAACGATTTCTTCCCGAATATGCACTTGAATTAATTTGACACTTTAGAAGACAAAAATACCTTATTTCCATATATAGCTATTAAATTACTTACATGATACGAATATTTTTCAATGAAAAAACCCAATGTACGAACATAATTTTAAAAAAAATTAAAAAATATCTCCTCCGCCTTTTTTTATTAACATGCCCGAAAATATTTTCTGTCAAATACAAGAAACGGTTTTTTTCGTTTGCCTCAATGTTAGATATAGCAGTTTAAAAATAACCTGTTTTTGAACTACTATTGCTCATAACTTCGGTTCAGAAAACGCTACCTGAATGCGCCAGTCATTAAAAAATTGGTTTTAACAAACTCTAAAAGATGTTAAAAGATACCTGAGGCTTGGTGCTTCGCGTAACTTCTTTAGACTTGGTATTAGGAATGTTAATAAGAGTTTTTAATAGGAATAATTATATAACATTTATATAATTGTTATTCGTTCCGATTATAGAGGTTTCAACCTTAAGGTAATTCACCTTTCCGGGTAAGTAAACCTTTATGACCCTATAAATGCCATGTAAATATAAAGTGGAAATGGACACTTATATGACTAATAAAAGATTATAGCGTTATGCGAATTTAAAAAAAAATTTGAACGACACATATTTTTCTTTCCATTACACATGTGAAGTATTTTTGGGATCGAACATTTAACTTTGTATATATTTTTTAGTATATGCTCATTTTCTGGAGTGGATTCTTGGGTCACGGTAACATGTATTTGTAGTCCGGTAGCATATACACTCTTCTCGGTAAATAAATCTGTACATATTCTGCTATCTGCGCTATGTAAGTGAATGCCGGTAATACAATTTACTTATGTTTTACCGACAACTATTATATTTGTAAACAAACTAAGTTTAGACTAGCTTTAAATTGAAGAATTTTTCTACTTTTTTCAACCCTAATGCATTGATTTAATGTAGCAACTCAATTTCTACGCACTGTTATCGATAATGTTTGATTGAAATAAAATATAGCATTAGGGTCTGAGGACAGAGGGCCACGTGTTGAGTTTTAAATCGACCACGTGGCTAGCTCAATTCCCTTTGCGCATCGTATTTCTCTTGTACTCTCTCGTATATGAGCAAACTGTACCGGGTTGCCAGCATACATTTTATTATTTTGATGAGAAGTTTTATCACATAAATCTATCATATGGGTTGGACATTACATGAATTCCAATGAACAATGAAAAAATATTCAACTTTCACAAAGATTGAATGTCTGTGTGTTTGGTAGCCTTGTCGAGTCAATTTTATTTCTCTCTCCTTTTTCAGAATGCTATCAGGAAACCAAAGCGAAAAAAAATGTTGGATGCATTGAAACTGACTTTGTTTCACAGAAAAATACAAGACTTTTTTTTATTGCGATAACATATATGTTTTTATGTACTAATCGCATCTAAACTAAATTATCTAGACTTTCATTCGTAACCGAATGTTCGAAGTGAGCACACGCGTTTTTTTAACAATCGACATCGGTAAGACGAAGGTGCCTATCACAGCAGAGGCTGTAGTATAGGCATTAAATAAAAGTGATAAAAGGTAGCATCCCCGCAAGTGAGTTCTGTCTGTGCACCGGTTTTGTATCGGTATCGACAGTAGACGCTATTGTGCTATCCTCGGGCAGCAGTTATTTCTATTGTTTGCTACCCGCATCGCAGCAGCCAAATCCTGAGTCAAGGTCACGCTGAAGCACAACGAAGGAGTGAAGGAGCAACTCACCTAACAGCTTACCGTGACATACTGTTAAGTATTTTCTCAAACTTTTTCTTTCAACTTTTACTATTCATATATTTTCTTTTCATTTTATTTCTTTCTTTCTCATTTCAAGTGCGGGAGACTTCTTTACTCCCGCACTTTAAATATGAATATTGATGACAGTGGGGGTGTCTCGGAGGAGGGCGAAGCTGAACGAATGAACGAAGAACATTTAGAGGCTGAGTTTGCTTCCGAGATGCCATCTACCCCTCCTATACCATCTCCCTCTCCGATGCCATCTCCCTCTCCGATGCCTCCATCTCCCTCTAAGATATTGCCTTCTCGCCAAAAAGTTTACCAAGACGATGGCTCGGGGGGTCCGTGGGTGGTATACTTCCGGCCCAAATTAAAGTCTCTCAGAGTTTTAAATATTGCTCGGGACCTGGAAAAACATTACTCGGCAATAAAAACAGTAGATAAGGTTTCGCCAAACAAGTTACGCGTTGTTGTGTCCGACCTGAAGCAAGCAAACGAGATTGCTACCAGCGAGTTGTTCACGAAGGAGTACCGCGTGTACGTCCCGTCTCATGTGGTGGAGATCGACGGTGTGGTCCGTGACGAAAGTCTGATAATCGAAGATCTGATGAAGGACGGGGTAGGCCGTTTCAAAAACCCCGACCTTCAACCAGTGAAAATTTTGGAGTGCAAGCAATTGCACTCCAAATCGATAGATGGTAAATTTTACCAATCGGACTCATTTCGCGTGACTTTTGCCGGATCTGCACTTCCAAATTATTTGGTAGTGAGTGGAGTTCGTCTACCTGTTCGGCTGTATGTACCGCGGGTAATGCATTGTACAAGCTGCAAACAGCTAGGTCATACGGCAACCTATTGTTGCAACAAACTGCGATGCGGCAAATGCGGAGAGGCCCATGAGGACGATCTCTGCAGAAGAGCAGTGGAAAAGTGTTGCTACTGCGGGGAGAATCCTCATGATCTTTCGGTGTGCCCTACGTACATACAGCGTGCGGAGAAATTGAAGCGATCCGTGAAAGAACGTTCCAAACGTTCTTATGCGGAAATCTTAAAAAGAACCACTCCATCGACCCCTGAGAACCCGTTTGCAATCTTGCCAGTTGAAGAGGATACCTCTGACGACCCAGGCGAAGGACCTTCCTACACACAGGTTGAAGGAAGCAGGAAAAGACAAAATCTGGCTTCTCCCAAGCTTCCTCGTAAAGGCCTCAGACTGTCCTCTTCGTCACAAAAGAACCAAACGGAAACAAAAAGTGCTGACTCAAAACCGAAGCAAACACCTCCTGGGTTCAAAAAACTTAGGGATGATAAGGAGTACCCAGCACTTCCTGGGGCATCAAAAAACCCGAATGACCCCAAAGCACAACCAGAAAATCCAACAAACGCTGGATTATTGAAATTTTCTGATATCGTGGACTGGATATTAACAGCCTTCAATATTACTGATCCTCTGAAAAGCTTCCTAACTGCTCTACTGCCAACAGTAAGGACATTTTTAAAACAGTTGACTGAACAATGGCCCCTCCTTGCAGCGATCGTATCTTTTGATGGATAATTTACCACTGAGAATCGAAGATATGATCATTGTGCTTCAGTGGAATTGCAGAAGTATCATCCCAAAACTTGATTCTTTCAAACACTTAATACATACTCATAATTGCGATGTATTCTCCTTGAGTGAAACTTGGCTTACTTCTAACATCAACCTCGACTTCCATAATTTTAACATAATCCGCCTGGACCGAGAAGACTCTTATGGAGGGGTACTTTTAGGGATTAAAAAGTGCTATTCATTTTATCGTATTAACCTCCCCTCGACACCGGGAATTGAAGTTTTTTTTTTTTTCCATAATTACGTTTATTTCATAGGCAATATACATAAGTTTTTCTTCGCCGTGGCATCCACAATACATAGTAGTTTAAACCTAATACATTTCGAATATCATATTAGTATGTTGGTACTCATTAGTTAATCTAAACACTGTTTTTATCAAGCGAGTTGCTATTTTAATTACATTAAATAAAATACATTTATTTTGTACATGATCTTATAACTATTTCAGGATTGTTTGTATCAGTTCACCACTTATATTCAATATCCTATAGTTGGCTATTGGTTGAACTCATGGAAGAGAAAACAGTTTAACATAAAATAAAATTTAAATTGGAACTCCAATGGATTTAATGAAATGATAAAGAAGTTTCATGTATGGAAGGTCACGACAAGCAAGAATGTCGCGAACTGGGACATTGGATAGTCTACCTTGGGTACGCAAGGAATTTATTAGTTGAGATCTGACATCACGAAACTCCACGCATGTCCAAACAACATGGTCAATATCGCGGTAACCTTCGCCGCAAGCACAATGATTAGTCTCGGAAAGTCCAATTCGAAGGAGATGTGCATCTAACGTGTAGTGATTGGACATGAGTCTGGACATCACACGAATGAAATCTCTACTCACATCCAGTCCCCTGAACCATGCCTTTGTCGATATTTTAGGAATAATTGAGTGCATCCACCGACCCAGATCATCTTTATCCCAAGAAGCTTGCCAAGGGAATTGAAGTTGTTGCTTGCCAAATTAATATTAAAGGCAAAGATCTATGTATAGCTTCTATCTACATTCCTCCCAGAGTCTCGATAGGGCATCGTCGGCTTGCAGACATCATAGAACTTCTTCCTTCACCGCGGCTGGTTTTAGGGGACTTTAACTCGCATGGTACAGGATGGGGCTGCTTATATGATGATAATCGTTCTTCGTTAATCCAAGATCTGTGTGACAACTTCAATTTGACAATTCTAAACACGGGAGAAATGACACGGAACCCTAGACCGCCAGCACAACCAAGTGCGCTGGATTTATCCCTTTGCTCGACTTCGCTACAGTTAGATTGCAAGTGGAAGGTAATCTGTGATCCTCACGGTAGCGATCACTTGCCGATCATAGTTTCTATCACCAACCGTGGAAGACCATCGGAAACAATCAATGTTTCGTACGATTTCACACGAAACATTGATTGGAAACGTTACGCGAGCTCGATATCTGAGAAACTAGAAACATCACAGGAGCTTCCTCCGGAGGAAGAGTATACATTTTTGGCTGGCTTGATTCTTGACACCGCAATTCAAGCTCAGACGAAACGAGTACCTAGCGCGCAAACTAGTATGCGTTCTCCCAACCCATGGTGGGACAAAGAGTGCTCAGAGCTGAAAACGAAAAAAGCTTCAGCCTTCATCTCGTTTAGAAGGAACGGAACTCCAGATAATTATCGGAAATACGCGGCGTTAGAATTTCAAATGAAAAGTCTGATTAAAGCTAAGAAACGCGGTTACTGGCGAAGGTTTGTTGACGGATTAACGAGAGAAACAGCAATGAGCACTCTTTGGAATACGGCCCGTCGCATGCGCAATCGAAATCACGCGAACGAAAGCGAGGAATATTCTAACCGCTGGATATTTGATTTCGCTAAGAAAGTATGTCCTGATTCTGTTCCGGAACAGAAGATATCCCGCGTCGCGACATTGAATACAAACGAAACACCGTTTTCGATGGTAGAGTTTTCACTTGCGCTCTTGTCGTGTAACAATAGAGCCCCGGGGTTAGACAGAATTAAATTCAACTTGTTGAAAAATCTGCCCGACTCTGCCAAAAGGCGCTTGTTGAATTTATTCAACAAGTTCCTCGAGGGTAATATTGTCCCACACGAATGGAGAGAAGTGAGAGTTATTACCTGGAAAACCAGCCTCCGATCACAATTCGTATCGGCCGATTGCTATGCTTTCCTGTATTCGGAAATTGTTGGAGAAAATGATTCTCTTCCGTCTAGACAATTGGGTCGAAACAAATGGATTGCTGACAGGTACACAATTTGGGTTCCGCAGGGGCAAAGGAACGAACGATTGTCTAGCGTTGCTCTCAACAGAAATTCAAATGGCATTTGCTCGTAAAGAACAAATGGCATCAGTTTTCCTCGACATCAAGGGGGCATTCGATTCAGTTTCCATTAACGTTCTATCTGAGAAGTTGCATCAGCATGGTCTTTCACCAGTTTTGAACAACTTTTTATATAATCTATTGTCCGAGAAACACATGCATTTTGAGCATGGTGATTTGACGACAAAGCGATTCAGTTACATGGGTCTTCCTCAGGGCTCATGCTTAAGCCCCCTTTTATACAACTTTTACGTAAATAACATTGATGAATGTATCAACACATCTTGCACGCTAAGACAACTTGCCGACGACAGTGTTGTGTCTATTATAGGACCCAAAGCTGCCGATCTCCAAGGACCATTGCAAGATACCCTCGACAACTTGTCGACATGGGCTTTTCAAATGGGTATCGAGTTCTCTACGGAGAAAACTGAGCTGGTTGTATTTTCAAGGAAGCGAGAACCTGCGCAATTACAGCTTCAACTAGGGGGTGAAACCATAGCTCAGGTTTTCACATTTAAATATCTCGGGGTCTGGTTCGATTCCAAAAGTACCTGGGGATGTCACATTAGGTATTTGAAACGAAAATGCCTACAGAGAATCAATTTCCTTCGTACAATAACCGGAACTTGGTGGGGCTCTCACCCAGGAGACCTGATCAGGTTGTACAAAACGACGATATTGTCAGTAATGGAATATGGATGTTTCTGTTTCCGCTCCGCTACGAATATTCATTTCATTAAACTGGAAAGAATTCAGTATCGTTGTTTACGTATTGCCTTGGGTTGCATGCAATCAACCCATACGATGAGTCTTGAAGTGCTGGCGGGCGTCTTACCGTTGAAAAACAGGTTCTGGGATCTCTCATATCGACTGCTAATCCGATGCGACATTTTGAATCCGATGGTGATAGAAAACTTTGAAAAGCTCGTCGAGCTTAATTCACAAACCCGTTTTATGTCCTTGTATTTTGACTACATGGCTCAGAATATAAATCCTTCTTCGTTTGTTCCCAATCGTGTTCATTTTGTGGATACTTCTAATTCTACTGTGTTTTTCGACACATTCATGAAAGAAGAAATTCGTGGAATCCCGGATCCTGTACGCCCTCAAGAGATCCCAAAAATTTTTAATAATAAATTTAAAGAAGTCGACTGTAATAAAATGTTTTACACTGACGGATCATATCTAGACGGGTCCACTGGCTTCGGTATATTCAATGTAAATTTCACCGCTTCCTATAAACTCAGTGATCCGGCTTCAGTTTACGTCGCAGAACTAGCTGCAATTCAGTATACCCTTGAGATCATTGACACTCTGCCCACAGATCACTACTTCATTGTATCGGACAGTCTCAGTTCCATTGAGGCTCTCCGTTCAGTGAAGCCTGGAAAGCACTCACCGTACTTCCTGGGGAAAATACGGGAACAATTGAGTGCTTTATCTGCAAAATCATACCAGATTACCTTGGTTTGGGTCCCCTCACATTGTTCCATACGGGGCAATGAGAGGGCGGACTCGTTAGCCAAGGTGGGCGCACTAGAAGGTGATATCTATGAAAGACCAATCTGCTTCAATGAATTTTTCAGTTGCTGTCGTCAGAAAACTCTAGCTAGCTGGCAGAATACATGGAATAGTGGAACTCTGGGACGATGGTTACACTCAATAATCCCACAGGTATCGACGAAAGCTTGGTTCCGGGGGTTAGACGTGAGCCGAGACTTTATTCGTGTAATGTCAAGGCTCATGTCTAATCATTATATGTTCAGCGCGCATCTCCGTCGTGTGGGGCTCGCTGAGAGTGGTGTCTGCGTTTGCGGTGAGGGTTATCATGACATCGAACATGTTGTTTGGACATGTGTCGAGTATTGTGATGCCAGGTCCCAACTCATAGGTTCCCTTCGGGCCCGAGGTATACCACCCTTCGTACCAGTCCGCGACGTCTTGGCAACTCGAAATCTTCCTTATATGACTCTCATCTATAACTTCTTGAAAACTATCAATGCTCAAATTTAGTGCTCTCCCTATCTCTTTCTCGTCTACAGCTCTACCGCACTCTTCTTTACGTTGCTGGAAGTATGGCCTGTGTAAACGATGCTTCGGACCATGCACCTGCCTTGAACTGACTGAGTTGCTGGAAGCTACCCAAAAACGTTACATCAACGTCAGAACACACCAACGAAGCATCCCAATCCAGAATAATCTCTTCATTGCTACAAGCTGAAAAACATGAAGATTCATCGAACGCAAAATGTGTCTAAAATATGTATGCCACAAACCAATGATGTATTCAAATTTCAATTCAATACCGTGTAGGTCCCATCCTCCCTATGTCCCCTTACTAACTGGGGAGTATGCCGCCCCGTAATACGGCATCCCTTTCTCTCTCCCTAACAACAAGACAATCGGCCACGTTAAGCTAAAGCAAATGAGCCTAATAAAAATTTTATTTGGAAAAAAAAAAATCTAGACTTTGTCACGGTAGATTTATGATACAAGCCTCCAAATCCAAGATATTCGATGAACAAGTAGAGGTATGCATTTCCGAGCGTTCCAATTTTCAGCAATTCTTCAGTCAGAAAAAAATACAACACGACTGCTAAACTCAATGAATCATTCTGAAAATTTCACAAAATATTTTCAACTAAATTTCGAAGACATTGTCAGGTGGGTTTTTCTACATTCTGCACCGTTTCCAAGAAAGTTTAATTTGAAACGGGAAAATAGCAAAAAACCTACCACTACCACGGTACTGTCCTCAGCCCTTAATAAATTAATTCATGTGAAATACAAATTCTTTATTTTTCCGTTAAAACTTGCACAGTACAGTCCATTCGTCAATTTGTTCCACAATTTTCTGATTTGTTGACTGGTAAACGATATTATTTTTTTTTCTCCCGCCGACAATGGTTTTAATACATTTATTTGGTTAGTATTACGCAACTATGTAATTTGTACAATTATTTTGATACATCTAAGCGCGTGGTTCAAAATGACGAAGCACATTGATCAAGTGCGCATGTCAAATCTCCACAGAAAACAACGCGTTGCGCGCCAAAAGATCTAGTATTCTTTTCTTCGACTGCCGAACACTTATGAAACTCGTTGCGCGCCAAACATCAATATAGCAATCATCATCAACTTTATGGATTTTTCCCACTTTTCCTGCAAGTTTTCCTAATTTTTTTGATGTACGAACCCGGTGGGGGTAAAAACTGATCAAACAAAAAAAGAATCATGTAAATCCGTCCATCCGTTCTTACGTGATGCGATTACAACACGGGCAAAATTCCGATTCTTGAAATGAGCAAAACGAGTCATGATTTGGGGAAAATAATATATTTTACACCATGATAAAAACTTCTCGGATCATGATCTATTTGGACTGATTTCGTTGAAATTTAAACGTAACGCACTTGACGTTGTTGGGTATAACTTCAGGCGTGTTTCGGCTACGATGGTAATTTTTGCAACATAAATTCAGTGAAAAGCACGACGAACTTCTTTTAAAATGAAAATTTTCTGTTTTTGAAAAACGACGACGCAAGAGAAAACGTGTTTACTTGCGTTAATTACTTCAGTTTTGAGTTTGTGTTTCAGAATTTAAACACTTAAACGAACTGCAAGAAAAAACACGAGTGAATCAAACCTCTTAAAAAGAAACTCTATGTCGAATTCTTGCAAAAAAAATCTTCTTATTCATAATATTTAGGCGCATCAATACAGCTCGTGTTGTTATGTCGATGAAACAAATTAAACAAAGTGGTTGAACAAAATATTTTTCTGATTTTCGTTAGATGGTGTTCCAAATTCACAATCGAGTTAAACGACAGCTCTCGGAATATTATTCTAGCAACAACGATCACATCAAATATGTAAGAATACATTCGAACAAAATGTAACATTGATGTTTGTAAAATGAAAAGTGTAGCCGTGCTTAGTCTCTTATGATGTCAATTTTCGGTTCATTATCTTTATTTTTATGTTATGTTGGTAAAACAACACGACTGTTAAATAACATACTTCAGGATCAAGTAAACATTTTCAGTAGGTCTTGCTTTTCAATGTCTGCTTTTTGCTTTACCATTAATCTATTAATCTATCACATCACTTGAGGCAGAGGGTTCAAAGAGATATCCGGGTAGAAAATTAGAGTTACGAGCTTTGAAAGAAATGCATTCTTCAAGTAACGCATTTTCGAACCATGATTAATTTTCATGGGAGAAGAGTTATTGCTCATGGTTTCATGAGCAGTTAACTTAGGATATGTAAACCGTTCTAATATAAAAACAGTTCGAGATACACATCCAGTATCTTCGACAAAGTTACTTTAAATTGATTATTCTGAATTATTGTGGAAGGATGAATTGTTCTATCTCATCCAGACTTCTAATCTCTAAGGCTAATAATAAAAGCGTAAACAATTATTCCCTGCTAATTTTTCTTCCTGAACCACTGTGCACTGGCATCATCACACCACTAGATGGATTAAAAAAGGTTATATCTACTCGAATCAAAACGCAAAATTTTTTTTAAACGATGTATGTATCGAAAATCTGTTTGAAATGGGAAGAGATGTAAATATTCAAAACCTGTTTTATTTTCCGTTAAATAGAAGAAAAAGCGTTTTATAGCAACATAATACGTGTTGATGCCATCAACCAATTGTACTGATAATTAAATCAGAGGTGGAAATAAACCGATTTTACGCACGGAACTCAAGACCTTTCATTTGAATCTAAGTTTGTGAAAATCGGTTCAGTCATCTCTGAGAAAAGTTAGTGCAAAAAAACGTTACATACACACATACGCACATACACACACAGACATTTTGCGTACTCGACGAACTGAGTCGAATGGTATATGACACTCGGCCCTTCGGGCCTCGGTTCAAAAGTCGGTTTTCACAGTGATTGCATAACCTTTCTATATGAGAAAGGCAAAACCGAACACCGTGAATTAAAAAATTGGGTAACAAAATTAAAATTGCGATTATGTTTTAAATTGTGGGAACCGTTGAAATGAAATTGAAGATGTTTTTAAATTCTAATACCGTTTTCGTTTTTGAACCTAGACGCGGGCTACTCTGACTCCGAGTAAAACGAACACGTGGTACGCGCCCTAAACAACAGCTCATGAAAAAAAGATAAAATAAACAAACTTGCATGGATGCGTGGTGCGACCCGAGAAAATTTTCAGAGCGAAACTACGCGATTGGAATCCAATCTAGAGCGACCTCAGGTTGCTAAAACAAACATATCAAACGTTGTTTGGGCGACTCCCCGCATAGCGTTTTGGCTACCTGGGCAGCTATGACCACCAGACGGCTACCAAAATTGATTCAGTAACGGTATAAATCCAATTTGACAAAACAAAGTCGCCTGTATCTAAGTTAGCCGAGCGTTTTCATCTTCTCACCTTCGCTGAAAATGTCAAAATTCAATGTGGAAAAATCCTGGAGGGTACGGTTGTATCGTTTGAGTTGTATATCTGGTAGCGGTGAGGCAGTCGGTCACCAGAATGTCTGCCAGCCATATTTTTCCAGCTGGTAGCGTTTAGTCAGCCATCTGGCAGCCGTGTGTATGCGGGTCTGGGTTAGCTTTCGGGCTGCTCTGATCAATAAACGAAAACAGACACAGGTACTTCTTGAATTTCAAAGATGGTTTAAGGATTATTTCTTTATGGGAGGGAGTGTAAGCAAGTGTCATAAACAAGGGGGGGTCATGGAAAAATTCATATAACTTGACAAGAATCGATACGTTTTGAATAGCATAGAAATATTTTGCATACCTTAGATATGACTATGTGGGAGGTGGATGTAGCAAGTGCCTTAAATAGGCGGGTGTAATATTTGTAACGGCATAACTCCGAAAGTATTCAACGGATTGCTATCAAACTTGGTACATGTACTTCTTGCTCTTCAGAGATAGTTATAAGAATATATTCATGGGGGGAGGGAGTGTTTTTTTTCTTTTTACAAGGTGAAATGCATTTACGCACGGAGTGTGGGACTCTCCACAGGACTACCCAATTGTTGATTGGAACTACCCACTAAAACACCTTGGATCTCCAACCCTACCTCCCCGGCACCACCGCTAGGTATTACTTCGGGGTGGAAGGCTATTGGTGCTCACAGCACCCTCCCCAGATTTATGCAAAATGGGGATCAGCATCCTGCTCTCGAGGGATCGACCAGTTGGATGACGAGGTCGGTCCAGTGATGCCGGCTGGAGGGTAACTTCCGGTTCACTGGCGCCTCAACGACCCAAAACTGATGCTATGTCGCGGAACTACTCGACTAGTCTCCGCCAAAAGATCTAGTCTACACCAACGGAGGATTCCCCGATGAGGGAAGTCCTCCCGAACCGACGCTTACGGTACGCGTCTACGACCCGACCGAAAGGATGCCTAAGTCGATCCAATGATTCCGGTTGGAGCGTGACTTCCGATTCACTGGCGCTCAGACGATCCTAGCGGTACCACGCGACGATCTACTCATCTAGCCCCCGACAAAGGATCTAGACTACTCCGACGGAGAGTTCCCTGGCGAAGGAGAATCTCCCGACACCGAGTCTCTTACACCACACGGGACACCCGATGGAGTGCCGAGGTCGGTCCCGCGATTCCGGTTGGAGCATGGCTTCCGGTTCGCTGGCGCCTCGACGACTCGAATCGGTGTTGTGGCGGCTACTCGACTAGCCCCCGTCGAAGGATCTAGCCTACACCGACGGAGAGTTCCCCGACGAAGGAGGCCCTCCCGAAACCTACGCTTTCGATTCCCGTCAACGCCCGACCGAGAGGATGCCTGGGTCGGTCCAGTGATTCCGGTTGGAGGATAGCTTCCGGTTCACTGGCGCCCTGATGATCCTAGCGGTATTACGCCACGATTTACTCGTCTAGTCCCCGACAAAGGATCTAGACTACTCCGACGGAGATTTCCCCGGCGAAGGAGAATCTCCCGACACCGAGTCGGGGGGAGGGAGTGTAGCAAGTGTCATTAACCCCCCTGTATGAATTTTTTCATGAGCCCCTCCTTACTCATGAAAAAATTCTTATAACTTGACGAGAATCGATACGTTTTGAAGACCATAGAATTTTTTGCATACATTAGATATGACTTTACGGGGAGTGGATGTAGCAAGTGGCTTTAAAAAGGGAGGTGTAATGTTTGAAACGGCACAATTCCGAAACTATTGAACGGATTGCCACCAAACTTGGCACAGATACTTCATGATCTTCTGAGAAGGTCATAAGGGTATTTTAATGGGGGGGGGGAGAGCGTAATAAGTGACCTTGACATGGGGGGTCATGAAAAAATTGGTATACTTTGACGAGAATCGATACTTTTTTAGACCATAGAAACAGTTTGCATATATTAGATATGATTATATGGGTGGTGGATGTAGCAAGTGCCTTTAAAAAGGGGGGGTGTAATGTTTGTTATGTAATAACTCCGGAACTAATTAACGGATTGCTATCAAACTTGGTACAGATACTTATTGCTCTTAAGAGATGGACATAAGGGTATTTTTGTGGGGGAGGGAGCGTAGCAAGTGTCCTTAACAGGGGGGAGGTAATGAAAAAAGGTGTCTAATTTGACGATACTTTTTGAAAATCATAGAAACATTTTGCATTCCGTAGGTATGATTATATGGGAGTTGGATGTACCTTTAAAAAGGAAGGTGTAATGTTTTTTACCGGGATAACTCCAAAACTACTGAACGTATTGCAATCAAACTTGGCATAGGTACTTCTTGCTCTTCAGAGATGATCATTAGGACATTCTCAGGGGGGAGAGTGTGTAGCAAGCGTTCTTAATTTGAGGAGGCCATGTCGAAATTTATCTTATTTAAAGAGAATTGATTTGTTTTAAAACCATACATACATTTTGAAAAACTCAAATATGGTTTTAAGGATATTTGTGGGGGGTGGATATAATGAGTGCCTCTAAAAAAGGAAGTTTAATGTGAAGTTTATAGAATTTTCCATAAAACGATACTTCTTGCTGAGTACAGATATTATTTGCGCTTCAGATGATCCATCCAAGGGAGGAGCAAAGTTCGAATTGTTAATATAATCTAACGTAACTTCAAAACAACTCAAACTCACCACACCTAACTAGGTTGGATATTTCAAGGGGGAGAGTGGGGGGGGATGAAAAATTCCATAACAACTCATTAATTTATCGCCAAACTTGGCACAGGTACTTTTTGCTATTCAGAGGTGGTCACGACAAGCTTAGATATTCATGACAAAGGTTTATTGTAACATTTTCTTATTCGTCGTCAAACAAGATAGGGGGCGGATTTAGACTAGGAGAAGAGGATCTTGAAAATCAATTTTCATCTTGATTTTTTTTATAAAATAAGAGACGGGCAAGAATGTCAAGATCGTGCTAGATAGTATTGCTATCGATAATTTGAATTAAGTAGTACAGCTATTGTTAATTTGAATGAATGAATCGTTACTTTTTGAAGAGCACAGATACTTTGTATACTACTAAGAGGTGGTCTTAAGGGTTATCATGGAGGAGAGCTGTTGTAAGTTCACTAAAAAAGGGGAGTTCAATATAAAATTTATTCTACGAGAAACGATGCGTCTTGACAAATACAGATACTACTTTTATGTCTATGTAGATTAAAAGGTTATTTCAAGGGAGAGGGAGTGCAGCAAGTGCCCCAAACATGGGAAGTGTAAGGTAAAATTGATTGAATAGCAACATAAAACTGCTCAGAGTATTACACTAAGTAGGACAACTTTGGGAATTTTGTTCGGCCTTTTCTTCCCGAAACATTTCCGAGCAGCGCCGGGTCATTCAGCTAGTCTACAATAAATATGTGAAATGAAAAGAAAATACTAACTATCTTTATTTACTGTTAATCAAAAAATTTGCTTTTTTCCACCCCTGAATAAAACGTATTCGAACCGATCGCTGGTTACATGATGGTAATACATTCCGAAATCACTGAATTGTAAGCGATTAGCTTGAAATAGTAAAGATGCAGCAGTCTCAACGTCAGATACTCGGTACACTCTGAATTGAGTGAACGACTCATAAATTTAATAACCCATCTCTTCATATTCTATCGCATCATCGCACAGTAAGATGAATAAAAATTGAAGTAGAATTGAGGATCTCTCAAGATTCAAATTGGAAATGAAGTTCATCCTGTTCGAAGCACACAAAAAAAAGAACGAAATGAATAAAACATTGCCAATTATTATCACGGATCAAAGGTGTTCCATGTTCCCGTCCAATTAACCCAACTATGCTTCGCCAATGCCACAATCGTTGTTGTGGTGGTGATCCATCAGAACCAGAGATAATAAATACTCGGATTCTGATGCGGTGAACTTTCATCTCTTATCCCAGATTGGCCGGGACATTAATATGCCGAGAGAATGCCATGGCAAACAGGGGGTTGTTTTTATTTTTAAATTGTCATTCCACCGCAAACCATATGTGCCATGCTAGGCATCTGTGTGGGAAGCGAAGAGACCGACAACCCCGTTCTCGCATCACCAGCTGACTCCGGCTCCGGTGCTCGAGTAGGTAAGTAGCGAAATCAGCAGGAAACTTTTGTTTCAAGGTAGGCAGGCTAGTTCCTGGTTGGTTGGTTGTTAGGCCTCAGGAAGCAACAGAAGAACGACGTCGGTTCCACTTTGCATAGTTGGCACCGAGAGCGCTTACAGTCAGAAATCACGGAATGAAGTGAAAGCATAACGAGCAGATAATTCCAGCCAGCCAGCTAGCGAATGCTGGGAGTGAGGATGCTGGGTGGTTGCTGTTTGCTCTTTTGAAAATGATTGCACTGTGCTTGCTGCTAGCAGAAATGCTTAAACACATACAATGACAGGGTGATTATTAAGGTGAAACGGAAACACTGCACCGATTCCATGAAGCAACTGGATAGTTTCCTTTGCGTTGCCGAGCAATACTCGGGAACCTCGAGATTGATGAAAGACTTACCCCAAAGTTCGGATGGTTCGAATCTGTAACGGAGTCGGAGTCCGAGCACAAATCGATTTTCCTCTTCACCCACTCGAGCGTCAATCTGTCTCATCATAATTGAATTTTAATTTATTACATTTAGCGCAAGAGCACTCCAATGCAGCTCGTTAAACTTGCACTCGCTTGATGTCAGAAACGGGCCGCACGTCGAACTAGAATCCAACCCTTTTCGCATATTTCCTTCGCTGGCACAGTCCACTTTCACCCTTTGGCAGTGTCAGCAATTCAGATTCTGCCTTAAAGCTATATCAGGAACAGTAATTTGATTTATTTATAGCCTTTAATGCTTCCATCTCAAATGCCGTCACTGTGCTCCTCCTAGCACCAACATCCACGGGAAGCGCAGAATTCCCACCAGAATAGGACCGAATTCGATACAATCAAATCGAAATCGGGAAAAAATGTCATCCCTTTTTTTTTTGCTTGTCCAATCCAATACCCAATTTATTTCACAGAGGATCAGGCTTCAATCGACAAGAATACTTGAAATTCCTCTATATTCTACTGCTCGAATAGCCATTAAATTGGGTCTTTAAAGTAGAACCACTTGTCCACTCTCATGAAACGTACAAGAGGATGCCTTTTACCACACTTTAGACTCCCACTACTCTTTGCCATCGAATGCTGGACCAAACACAAACGCGCACGAACTTCTTTTCTGTTCCGACCGACCACGACACAATCTCGAATGCAACTGCGACGTTGGACCGGCCAAAATCCAAGGTTTATCCCGCATATCCTTCGATGCTCTCATCTGATGAATAGCAAATCTGCACTCTCTCTCTCTTTCTATTTGTCATTCTCTTTCTCTTGCCATTCGGTTAATATAAATCATCCTTGCATTCTCCCAAAACTTCCACGCTCCGCTACCGTCATCAATATCCTTTCTGATTTGCTTCGTTAATTAGAAACAACCTGGCTCTCACACCTTTATCCTGCGAGCAAAAGAAACCAGGATGCAGCATCCGCCAGCAGCGTGGCAGCCGGATGAAATCAGCTGTTTGCCTAGTTTCCCTAAGAACTGACACATGCGCACAGTGCCAATGGAGGAGAATCTCGATGCCACGTGCTACTACGAGCTCGTCCACCGGTACCGGCATTCAGGCGTAAAACTACGAGAGCATCTGGTTGTTTGTAAACAGGCGAACGTGGCCTGCTGCGATGAAGGTCGTTAGTGTGAAGAGGAAAATTAAATCATTCGCTGACAGGAGCTTGGTTGTCACTAAATTACCGATGATTCCTTTTGAATTTCGTTTAAAGGGATTTTTTATGGTACAGCTGTTCGAAAACCGGACATGTCCACTCGCCATCGATCAACATTGCGATAACCATAACATATCTATATCGATACTTCGTTGATTACTCTCGAAAAGTCTTACACGCTGAAGATGTTCATCTGACGTATAGTGATGGGGAAAAACATATTGAAAGGAAATCTCTTAATTCAATCCAACAATTTTAATAAAAAAAACTTCTCAAGTATAGGGGTCCATAACATAGCAGTCCCTTCCGGGCCTGAATTTTCTATCTATGGTCCTGTGGACATCACACGGATGAAATCCGCACTGACATTAATTCCAGGGTTGTTACGAAAAATTTCAAAATCAAAGCGCGAGAAATCCGCGTGAAGTTGAAAACTAAAACGCGCGATATTCGAGCGAAGCATTTTACAAAACTATTGACCTGAATACGTCTTAATTGGCTATGGGGCGCCTCTTCAAAATTCGCCCTGTGGAAGAATGGGTAAAAATTAATCGTGAATATTTCGAGTTGTACAAAATGCAACAACATAATTTAACACAATTTTCAATAGTGTGTAGACGGTCAAAAGTCTGTACTGACTTTCACAGATTTTTAAGAGCTAACGTGTCTTCGAAGAAGTTTTACAAAATTATATTGCACTTCTTTTGAAAGTGGCACCTTAATTTTTGTTAAGGAGGTAGCACCAATTTTGAATAAAAATAGGTTTTTTTAACACAAAAATTTTTTTTTCTATCTCATTTTGAAGAAAAAAAACATTTGAAGTTGAAGATATGAATAATGTAAAAAAAATATGTTTTGAGATATATTCACTTCACTTCTACCTCTATTACCTAAATATCTACCACAAAGTGCGCGTGAACACGCATAAACAAGCTCATGCTTGCACGCGCAACTTAAGCAAATTGTTGTGATTTTTATTTTGTTTACAGTTTGTTAGTTTTAAATATTGAAAATCCGAAAAAAATATCAAAAGTTCAACACATAATAAAAAATGGAAAAATGTTTCCAAGCATAATATGAAAAAGTATTGTAAAAGTATAAACCTTCACGAAGAGATTTCATTTTTAAACGTGTAAATAAATTGAGTTATCGCGGAGCAACACGTTTTTTAATACGATATGTTGATCGTGCGACGCTCACTTAGAGATGTGCGAAGCAGCTCATACCAGTGAGCATCTCCGAACCGATCGGCTCACTAAAGGAAATTGATTCAATGTATCAGCTCATCAGATCATTTAGATTGCACTGAAGGTTTATTTTGAGCGACGTTTTTCTTACTCCGTTTTTCTTTCATATGCATGACCGAAATAATTGATGCACAAAGAACAATGCTATGCGAACTAACTTGTCTGCGAATTATTATTATGTCTTATTTGAGAACATCTGCAAAAGTGGCATCCCTGAATGTACCTTAGCCTACTGAGTGAAAGCAGACCCTGACAGCTTGGAGCAAAATCAATCTTCAGTTCAACAACGCCATCGCACGGCATCACATTCAACATATCATTTCAATTGTATGGGTGCGCAGTGCTGCTATTTTGGCGCGCACGAATTTGACATTTCTCTCCCCTGCTTCTATGTACGAGATTCGATGCGGACTCGCCTGAGGGCACCATGTTCGCAAAAACGGATGTTGCCAATGATTTGTTCAGGAAATGTGAGAGCTGGATATCTTGTTAATATGATGTCTTTGGTGAAAGGTAAGATCTCTTATTGACAATGGCTCATTCAATCTGTTAAAGAAGGATAAATACAGATCTGGAAGAACGAACAAAAGCTCATGCACACATTTCTTCTCATTTATAACTCGCTCTTCAAGAGCCGAGAATCTGTGCAGCTTGTAGCTTGTTTCCACCTTACCAGCAGGGATGCCAGGTCGTTATTTCAAAAATCTGTGATCAAACCAAAAACCTGTTTGTGCAAAATCTGTGCACGTTTCCTCGTTTCCATAATAGCTGATCGGAATCATTTTGGTAAGCAAAAAAAGGTCTCACTATTTCCTACCGCTCTGTAATTTTTGGTGCTAAGCTATGATCAATTTCAAAAATCAGTGATCGATTTCAAAATCTGTGTAAATCTGTACCATGTTTTAAATCTGTGCAAAAGATTGAAAATCTGTGCAAAAGATTGAAAATCTGTGAAACGCAGATTAATCTCTGAACCTGGCATCCCTCCTTACCAGTGCGGTGAACTGGTGAGCTGCGATTCTTTTAAAAAGAGCTGTGGACTATCAGTTCACTTTAAAGATTCGATTCACTGGAATAGCTCAGGAGCGATTTGCCCATCTCTACGCTCACTGCAAAAGTGAGTTACAGAAATAGCAGACGCGTGACGCCCTCCATTTCTTAACCATTCATGGTTTCAGCATGGCCATAGTAAAAATGAGTCACACGAATAGTGCTCAGATATTGTTAATGTTTGCTGCATTAAGTTGCATATTTCGCTTCGGCACAAGGTTTCCTAGGTAAAAAAGGTGAAATGATGTATAACTTTTCCAGAAATGAATAAATCTATGCACTACCTTCTACAAAATTATGGGATTTTATATTTTCTTCAATTATTCCAAGCAAAGTATCCATAAAAAATAACTTGAAACAAGTTATGATTAAAAAACTGATTTTAAGGGGCTTGCCATGAAAACTCTTCGTATATCCGAAACGGTGCGACCTACACTTTTGGTATATTTGACAAAGTAAATTATTTTTAATAGTTCTAAAAGTTTGTCTCTTCAGAAAAAAAAGTTATGGTTATATTTTTTGTCAAAGTAGACCATGAACAATTAGGGATGGAATCAAATTACGTGGTATATATTTGTAAATAATTTCTTAAAAGCAACTATATGCATTAAAAGAACGGTTTGGGAGCTACTGATTTATGTCCACGTTTTTATTGATTCGAACCACTGTGCGACGGGTTTAGGCACATATCAGTCACGATTTTCAACTTTACAAGTGTAAAAGGTAAACCATGGTCGAAACCCGATCATTTCTTCTTGTACGTTAGACGGGACTAAACGTATGGGTGAGCACCTTCCAACAGGTAATTTAAAACTGAATTTAGTACCTCATATTAAGTTCGCAATAGGTTGGAACAACATTCAAAATATGAATTCTAGATATGGATTCTGAAACAAACTTTCAGATCTGAACTCCGTACCAGAATTTTTGAACAGTTTTTTTACCTGAATTCAGTTTCAGAATTCATTTCCAGAATTCAGAATCTGCATGCTGGAATTGAAGTTGGATTTTGAGTTCTGGAACTAGATTTTGGAACTGTAATTCAGGTTCGGGATTCTTGTTGAGTCTGCTGTTGTGAGTTCTAGAGCTAATTTCACCAACTGAATTACGGATCTGGACTCAAACTGGAATTTGGCAACTGATTTCAGAGCCAGTCTCAGGTTTCGAATTTAGTTCTTTAATTCAGTTTCAGTTCCTGAATGTCCAGAATTCAGACTCTGGTACTCAACTAAATATCACAAATCTATTTTTAGAACCATTAAAATATTCCCAAAGGATTATGCGAAGTTTTTCCCCACTTAATATCTAAGTCTTCATAAAAACAACTATAGCATTCAGTTCGGGTTTACATCTCATCCAAGTCAGTCGATAAAATAAAACCGCTTACGTTGGGGACAGAAGAAACCAAGTACAGTATTGTGTAGTGAACAATAGACCTCGAAAATGAGTGAACCAAACGAACAAAAGCTATCGCCGACACGAAAGAATACAATTATTGTTGCCTTCAGGCAGTGCAAAACTCGCAAATGCATCTTGACATTAAACGTGTGCATTTACTTCAATGCAATAAGACCAATAATGTTGTTTATATCCAGTTCTCTAAAGAGTTCGCTAAGGACAATAATATATAGAATATGACTTCCTCGTTTGTTCGATTCTGGAGGCCGCAGAACAAGCCCAAACCAAACGATTTCTTGGCTCATCGTCTAATAGAAGGCCTCCAAACCCTTGGTGGGACAAAGAATGCTCAGATGCTAAGCACGCGAAACAAAATGCTTTCAAGACGTTTTTAAAACGAGAAGGAGGAACTCCTCAGAATTTTAAAAAAAATTCTTGACTTTAGAAACCAAGTACCAGAGCATACTTCGGGCCAAGAAATGCAGCAATTGGAGACATTTTGTGGAAGGTTTGTCAAGAGAAACCTCAATGAGCACTCTTTGGAACACGGCCAGCCGAATGATGAATCGTAACGTAGAAAATGAGAGTGAGGAATACTCGAATCGATGGATATTTGATTTTGCTAGGAAAGTTTGTCCAGATTCTGTTCCTACGCATAGCATTATTAGGGAGTCTTCTCCAAATGATGGTTCCATTGATATTCCCTTTTCAATGATGGAATTTTCCATAGCACTCATGTCTTGTAACAATAACGCTCCTGGGTTGAACAGAATTAAATTCAACTTGGTGAAGAATCTGCCCGACCTTGCAAAAAGACATTTGTTGGAATTGTTCAACAAGTTTCTTGAGTAAAATATTATTCCACCTGACTGGAGGCAAGTGAAAGTTATCGCCATTCAAAAGCCGGGGAAACCAGCTTCCAATCACAACTCATATAGACCCATTGCAATGTTGTCCTACTTAGTTTGGTATCCGTAGAAATAAAGGGACAAATGTATGCCTTGAATTACTTTCGTCTGACATCCAAATTGTCTTAGCTAAAAAACAACAAATGGCCTCTGTATTTTTAGACATTAAAAGAGCATTTGATTCAGTTTCCATTGATGATCTTTCAGACAAGCTCCACCAACATGGACTCCCAGCGGTTATAAATAATTTGGACAACCTTTTGTCAGAGAAGTGCATGTATTTTTCACATGGCGATTTGGCAACATTCAGAATTAGCTACATGGGTCTCCCGCAAGGCTCATGCCTCAGTCCGCTCCTTTATAATTTTTACGTGAATGACATTGACAGCTGTCTAGTAACCCCATGTACACTAAGACAATTGGCAGATGATGGCGTGGTTTCAGTTACTGGACCCAAAGCTATTGATCTGCATAAACCATTGCAAGATACCTTAGATAACTTGTCCGATTGGGCTGTTCATCTTGGTATCGAATTCTCTGCGGAGAAAACAGAGTTAGTCGTCTTTTCAAGAAAGCATGATCCCGCGCAGCTTCAGCTCCATATGATGGGAAGAATGATCCAACAGGTTTTAACTTTTAAATACCTCGGGGTGTGGTTTGATTCCAAATGCACTTGGGGAGGACACATTAGGTTTCTGATAACGAATTGCCAACAAAGAGTAAATTTTCTTCGAACAATAACAGGATCTTGGTGGAGTGCTCACCCGGAAGATCCAATAAAATTGTATCAGACAACGATACTTTCAGTGATGGAATATGGATGCGTTTGCTTTCGTTCCGCTGCAAACTCTCATATTATCAAACTGGAGCGAATTCAGTATCGTTGTTTGCGAATTGCCTTAGGCTGCATGCATTCCACACATACAATGAGTCTTGAAGTTCTGGCGGGAGTTCTTCAATTGAAAGATCGTTTTTGGGAGCTTTCATCGCGACTGCTAATAAGATGTGAGATGCTGAATCCCACGGTAATTAATAATTTCGAAAGGCTAGTAGAGCTTGCAAATGCAAATGCTGCCTGTTGATGCAGACGTGTTAGTTGATTGTGCAAACTCCAAAGCTAATTACAACGCGATATCGTTAAACCTAATGGTTAAATTTGTTCTACGACGTGTGTTATTCGGCGTGTTATTTGTAAAATAATTTTTTTTGTTGAACTGTGACGCTTCAATACCAATGGTTTGGTCGGAATCTCCGCTGTTGTGTTGCCCGCTCAGGGGCGAAGAGGAAGAAAATTACTTCTGTTCAATGCAGTGTTTGTTCTACGAGCATTCTCTCTGTATCTTCAGCCTAAATGGTCATGCGAGAGACTCAAACAATTGAAAACTGCAAAAAGATCCGCTCTGAGAAAATATTCGAAAAATAGAACTGATTACCTTCATTTACGATATGTGGCGATAAATAGCACAAACAAACGTTTGAATAAACAGTTATTTGAAGCTTATCAACAGAAATCACAAGATAATCTAAAAAACAACCCGAAAGCTTTTTGGAAATATGTTAACGAACAGAGAAAGGAAAGTGGGCTGCCGAAAACTATGGTAAACGGTGATATTGAAGAAAAATCGACTGATAGTATTTGTAGTCTTTTCCGCGATCACTTCAGCAGCGTTTTCTGCGACCAGAAACTCGACATCGATTCCATTGCTGAAGCCGCTAATAATGTACCTTGCTTTCCATCTGTCGGCTCTCCGAATACTATATCGATTGGTGATGTGATCGAAGCGTGCAAGCGTCTTAAATGGTCTTCGAATCCTGGCCCTGATGGTATCCCGTCAATTGTGTTAAATAAATGTGAGTATCGCAACTCCATTGGCCAACGTTTTCAATAGCTCGCTGTCGTCAGGCATATTTCCAGACATCTGGAAAACCTCGCTATTATTCCCCATTCACAAAAAAGGTGATAAACATATAATCTCTAACTATCGTGGTATTGCATCATTAAGTGCACCTTCTAAATTATTTGAGCTGTTTGTCGTGGATTTCATGCACCGTTGTAGCTCACAGTACATATCTACCGACCAACATGGATTCGTTCCCAAGCGTTCAACAACTACAAATCTCGTTTGTTATACATCGCACATCATTTCTGAGATGGAGAAGGGTCATCAAACTGACTCTATCTGTACAGATTTATCAGCTGCTTTCGACAAGATCAATCATGATATCGCTCTAGCGAAACTCAACCGCCTTGGATTCCATGGTAGATTTTTAAACTGGATAAAATCTTATCTCGTTGACCGCAAAATGTCGGTAAAAATTGGTGACACTGTTTCTAATTCGTTTTCCATTACCTTTGGTGTGCCACAAGGTAGTCACCTTGGACCTCTTCTGTTCCTGATTTACATCAACGACGTTAATCTTTCCCTGAAGTGCTTGAAGATCTCGTATGCAAACGACTTTAAACTGTTTTTTTAAAATTGATAGCCAAAGCGATGCTAAATTTCTCCAACAACAACTTGATATTTTCGGAAATTGGTGTCAAGTCAACAGGATGGTACTAAATGCTTCAAAGTGTTCTATCATAACGTTCAGTCGCAAAAGAAAACCGATCATTTTCAACTATTTGCTGCTTGGGACCGAGCTAAATAGAGTAAGCTGCATAAAAGATCTAGGAGTCCTACTTGATAGCAAATTAACTTTTTGCGATCATATATCATATATCGTTTCTAAGGCATGCAAACAACTCGGATTCATCTTCCGAATGACGAAATCATTCAGTAACATACACTGCTTGAAAGCATTATATGTTGCCCTGGTTCGATCTGTTCTCGAGTTTTCTGTAGTTGTGTTGTCACCTTATTACCATAACGGGGTACAACGCATTGAAGCTGTGCAGCATAAATTCGTCCGTTTTGCTTTACGTCAACTGCCTTGGAGAGACCCCCATAACCTTCCCAGATACGAACTTAGATGTAATCTCATTGGACTTGAGTTGCTTAGTGATCGACGCAATGTTTCGAAATCAATGTTTTTTTTTTGTTTCAATTATAGAGGCTTTAACATCTTAGGTCATTCGCCTCTTCGGACCAGAAAATCTTTCTGACCCTATGTGCGGGGTTGGGAATCGAACCCAGGCGGGCTGCGTGAAAGGCATCGACTATCCCATCACGCTATACCCGTCCCCAAAATCAATGTTTGTTTGTTTCCGATTTAATTCTGGGAAACATCGACTGCTCCAGCCTTCTCGGACAACTCGATATAAATATCAGACGTAGAACTCTCCGGAATAACCTTTTCCTTGTCCCCCAGTTTGCTAGAACGAATTATGCGAAGAACGAACCTGTATCAAGCATGATTCGTATATTTAATCGTTGTTATACTATTTTTGATTTTAATCTGTCTCGTACTACTTTAAGACGCTCATTTATAGTATTTTTTAAGAACTTGACCTAAGAATGACATTACTTGTAATTCGTACATTTGTATTTAAGTTTGTGAGTTCTAAGTATATTATGTTAGTTTGTAAGTGTACCTTGTATTTTATTATAATTAATTAATGTATCATTTGGATGTGATTATCTGTTGATACAAAAGATGAGGTTTTATGCCTACTGGAGAGAGATTCTTAATAAGTATCAACTCCAGTGGGCTTTTCCCTGCTCCAAATAAATAAATAAATAAATAAATCTCAAACAAGATTCATGACAGTATATTTTAACCATATGTCACAGGAAATCGGCCCTTCAAGATATATTCCTATCCGTGACACCTTCCTAAATGTCCCTAACTCAACTCTATTTTTCGACACATCCATGCAGCGTGAACTGCGTGGAATCCCGGAACACCTACGTTCGATGGAAATCGCAAAAATATTTACAAGTAAGTTCATGCATATTGACTCTGAGAAAATATTTCACACGAACAGATGATTCGTGAAGAGGATACTCGGTTTGGTATATTCAACAATAATGTTTCGGCTTCATTTAGGCTTACAGAACCTGCATCTGTTTATATAGCATTATAGTTTGAGTGTAATCGTCACATTATTTCCAAACAATTATTTTCTCTTCACAGATAGTCTGAGTGCAATTGAAGCCATTCGTTCGAACGCTGCTGGCAAAATGAACCGTTTTTCTAGGGCAAAATAAAACAGTGCCCAGTTTCATTCCAGGCAATGAAAGAGCCGATATTTTAGCCAAACATGGTGCTATTGAGGGTGAAATTTATGAGAGACCGATTGCTTTCAACGAATTCTATAGCTCGTCTCTCCAAAGAACACTTACCAGCTGGCAAGCTTCTTGGGATAGAAATGATCTGGGTCGGTGGATGCACTCAATTATTCCGAAAATATCGACAAAGGCATGGTTCAGGGGACTGGATGTGAGTAGGGACTTCATTCGTGTGATGTCCAGACTCATGTCCAATCACTACACGTTAGACGCACATCTCCTTCGAATTGGACTTTCCGAAACTAATCATTGTGCTTGTGGCGAAGGTTATCGGGATATTGATCATGTCGTTTGGACATGCGTGAAGTATCGTGATGTCAGATCTCAACTAATAAATTTCTTGCGTACCCAAGGTAGACCATCTAATGTTCCAGTTCGCGACTTTTTTGCTTGTCGTGACCTTCCTTACCAGAAACTTCATTATCATTTTATTAAGTCCATTGGAGTTCCAATTTTAGTTTTATTTTATGTTACACTGTTTTCTCTTCCATGAGTTCAACCAATGGCCAAATATATGATATTGAATGAAAGTGATGAACTGATACAAACAAACCTGAAATAGTTATAAGATCATGTGCAAAATAAATGTATTTTATTTAATGTAATTTATAATAGCAAATCGTTTGATAAAAACTGTGTTTAGATTAACTAATGAATACCAACATACTAATATTATATTCGAAATGTATTAGGTTTAAAGTACTATGTATTGTGGATGCCACGGCGAAGAAAAACTAATGTATATTGCCTATGAAATAAACGTATTTATGAGAAAAAAAAATGTATTCCCATATTTAAGCACCATAAAGCATTAATGCTCGTTTATAATGTTTCAAACTTGTCGTCATTCGACACTGTGTAAGAAAACTACTCAGAAATCCGACCTACAAATAACATGAGAGATGATCGTGTCATCCATTATTCACTGGCTGTTTCAATAATTCAAAGTTTTCCAATTTAGTAATAGCATTGGTGATAGAATTCTAAAATTATGAGATCATTTCATTCATTTGATTCAAAACCCTTTTTGGAAATAGAATCCATACAGATATTATTTTCTCATCATCATTCAATTAGTAAGCCGCATTAATGCAACGGATTGACTGACCAAAAAGATTCAGAGCAATTATCTTTTTCATATCATTCGATACTCCACCGTAAATCTCTCTGGCGAGTGCAACATATCCCAAACCACGTAGTTTGAAAAACTCACAGACAATGAAACTATTGTCACTCCTAATTATGCCATCAATTATAGACGCACTTAATTTCATAAAACATCAACCAAAACTAATTACAATAATGTTGATTTCCGGCCGGAAGCGCTTAATCCTAACCCACTAATTTGCAATTCAGTAAAACAGGCATACGCATACAGTTGGGCAATAGTTGGTAGACACTAGCACCGAATATGATGATGATTATAAAATTTTCATCTCTGCTCGAATTGTGTTTCACCATCCGTTTCATTTTTTTTTCAACTTTTCCGAGCTGATGGCGCCAGGGATTTATTAATTATGATTATCATTACCAAAGATGTTCAGCTTATAACTGTTTTAAACATTTTTTAAACTGTTTAAACAATTATTCGTGAAATATTGTTGATACGATTCCATAGACTACAAAAATATCCTGGTAAATAAAACAGAAAGTGATTAATTAATTATTGACGAAGCAGAATGAATGTAATTCGCTATCTTATTTGAATAATTAATTTCGATTGAATTTAAATCAACAAACAAATTCGTAATGTATCATAGCAGGCCATATTTTCGTTTATTACTGCACTGCATCCAAGGTATTCTGTAGCGAAGAACTACAGAACGATACTGAACTGTGTAAGAATCGAACCCATCACCTCGATTGAGCAGGTGCACCTGCTTTTAGCATCGCATCAACACACCGGCAAGTGAAAGAAAAACTTACAACAAGTTCCACAAAGTTAGCTTTCGAACATAAAAGCTCGCTGCTAACACTCACAATCACGGTGGGTGGCAACCGGCGAAACCGAACAGGCTATCTCACCTGCGGTCGCGATAGCATACAGTTGCGCAACCCAGCAACGAGCTCCACGGCAAATCAGCGCCCGATGCGCACTCACTCCGCCTACTTTGTTCCGGTGATTGCTGTTCTTTATTCATTGCATCACTCGAGCGCGCCCCGTTCTGGTGAGTGCCAACCGGTCGTGGCCTGTTACGATGGAAAAGCATTCTTCCTTCCTTCCCAACATCATTCCGACTGTATTGTCTAGTGCGGGAAAATTTGCATGCTTTTACATTGGGCTCCGGAACAGACGGAACGACGGTGATTTATCGTCAATCTCAGTTGACTGCGGGAATTTGAACGAACCGGACGGAACAAACGGGATCAAGCGGTGAACCGGGAAGTTTGTAATGGTGAATAGTGAATAGTGTAATTAGTACTGCTATGATCTACCTTGTTTCAATCGGAAAAGTGGATTACGCCTAATAGGCGCATTGACTGTCCGGATAAATTGTGGATTACGAAGGATACCAAAAGCAAGGATGCATACCCTAGCGCAGAATGTTAGCCAAATTCAGTCCAATCTCTCCAGACTAGTAAGTGCTTGTAATGTGCCTTGAACGGTGTCATAAATATTGGGATTCAAAATCATTGATTGAAATTCGAAACATTGCCAGTAGAAAGAACAAATAGCAATGAAAATATGGCCTATATATTCGACGAGGGCATGACTGTGTCCGTTTCATGTTGGAGTGCAACCAATCAATCGCTAGCTGCCGCTATAACTGCTGCTGCGATGGCGGAAATGCATAAATTGTTGCAGCAGCCATATCGATTTTCAGCTTGCGCTACGCTCCGATACCTCCGGTCGATGAGGCTTTACTGCCAACGAGTACGAGACAGTCATATGCGGCGATTTAATTCCGGTAGATTCCGGTTCTGTCTGAGTCAACGTGGAACAATGCGATTTTAGCACAATTTTAAAATAGAGATCGTGGAAATGAAATAGCTCAAGCTATTTCATTCCGAAATATTTTCTGTTGATACTGAATGATATGATATAATAAAAAAAAATTCTCTCAAATTTATAAACCAGAACTGATCAATCCGACGGCATACGGTTTCTCTAAATTCAAACATTATCGCTAAATTTTGTAGATAAATTGAAGCACAATTCAATGGTTTCAAACATCAAAACAGATATCAGGAATCAGGAATCAGAACAAATTGGCTCAAATGGCACGTTCCCCTTGATATTTGGAGATTTGTGCCTTGCCATCAATTTGTTTTTAGCATCATTTTCCCGATATATAAGAGGGAAGGATTGAAAGGAAATGGTAAGGGTTGGACTAGGAGGATGGGAAAAATTGACGACACAAAAACACATAAAAGCAGAAGTAAACTCTGCACCCCTAAGGGATGCTGAACAATCTGCTGAGGATCACATTTAGTGGAAGCAGAAGGAAATTCTGAACCTCTACGAGGTCCCGAACAGTCTGCTGTTAATAAAACCTCCAACCCCCGAGAGGATTTAGAGATCTTACAAAAGCGACACCATTCTGCACTCTCGGAATAATGCAGAACGACTCGCAGTATGTACGAGCAGAAGTAAATTCGGTACCCCCAAAGGATGCCAAACAATCTGCTAAACCCTATTTAAGGTGAATACAGAAGGGATTCATTCACTCCAGGAAGAACGATGAACCCTTCTGACTATAGCTCCTTACCACATTGGGTGAGAAACGAGAGAATATCCTTTTGCGGGACAGTTACATATCAGATGATATGAAGTACCATAATCGCATTTACACAAATCACACGAATAATACTCAGCACGTTGAATAGTAGCCATGTGATAATTGAGTTTGCAATGTCCAGTCAGAGCTCTGACCAGAATACTTCAATGATACTTGGAGAAATGCAGTAGACACTTTGACATTTTCAGATTTAAATCTGGTAGAAATGCTTTTGTCTGAGCGCAAGTTTGCAAGCTGCGCCAGTAGCTGGCATGTTTGGATGCAGCCCAAGAACGTATCTTGTGCTTTATCCAACTAGTTGAAAGTGGTAAAGCTAGTTCAGGACCAACGAAATCATTCGTTGCACCAGCTCTAGCCAACTCATCAGCCCATTCATTTCCAGTAATACCAGAATGGCCGGGTACCCATAAGAAGTAAACAGCATTTGAAATGCTGAGGTCTTCAATTTGAGTTCGACATGCGATCACTAGATTCGACCGTGAGTCATTCGAACTGAGTGCTTTTAAGGCTGCCTGACTGTCGGAACAAAAATAAATACGTTTACCACAGATCCTCTGCTGAAGTGCCGATTGTACTCCACACAGAATTGCGTAGATTTCTGCTTGGAACACAGTACAGTATCTACCAAGTGAATGAGACTGCTCCAGCCTGATTTCACGACAGTAGACACCAGCACCAGCACGACCATTCAACAGAGAACCGTCCGTAAAACAAACTATGTGTTCATCAAGTTGTCGTTCCAGACAACCAGACAACCATTCCTAACGAAGAGGATAGCTCACATTGAATGTTTTAAAAGGAAAACTGCATGTGAGAGTTAGGTCACTAGGAGCGAGTAAATACTCATCCCACGTAACCATTTGAGACCACAAGCGAGTGTGGCTGGTAGCATAATCTAATGGGTTACTGTTCCAAAGCCCTGTAACCCTAAGACGGTATGCACAAGATAATGCTTCTTGTTTTAGGAACACATGTAGTGGTTTAATACACAGTAGCGCCTCTAGAGCAGCATTAGGAGTTGTCGTGAATGCTCCTGTCATCGCCATTAGGACCATCCTTTGGAGATGATTTAGCTTTGACTGAACTGTCGCGACTTCTCCTTTCTGCCACCATACAAGACATCCATATGCTAAAATTGGTCTAACAATAGTTGTGTAGATCCAATTAATATATCTGGGTTTGAGTCCCCATGATTTTCCAAAAGCTCGTCTGCATTGGCCGAAAGCCATGCAAGCTCTTACAATCCTGAAGTCAATGTGAGCAGACCAATTCAGTTTTGAGTCAAGAATAACCCCGACGTATTTAACTTGATCGACCACAGTGACCTCTAAACCAAAGAACTGCAACGGACGAGCTCCTGTAATTATCCTACGATGAGTGAAAAGCACCATTTGATGTTTTGCCCGGATTTACAGATAATCCAACCTGAAAACACCATTGTTTAACAGATCGCAGGGCTTGCTGCATTAAATCAAAGAGAGTGTTAATGCTTATACCGGTCATCAATATATGATAATCGTCGGCAAAACCATAAGTCGGAAATCCGAGGTTATTAAGTTTCCTTAACAAACTATCAGTGACTAGGTTCCATGAAAGTGGGGATAGTACACCACCTTGAGGAAAAACCCAAGATATTCCGTTCACGACTGCAATGTTTAACCTCCTGCAGCCATTCAGCCATCGGCACGGAAATACACCTTGACTTAGGAGTTCCTATTTTTGTGGCCTTTTACGACATGGAACAGGAAACCAGTGGATCAATTCTTGGTAAAAAATAATTCCGCCGGATACCACACGGCTTACCTGTTTGGTGGACTTATACCACCGGTACAGGTGGACCGTAGCGTTATTCTTAGCAGTTGGGAAACCGCTACCGACACTACACGGCTATCTAGGCTGCTCAGAGAGGGAAGTTAACATTGATGGTCAAAGCACAATTCCATGGTTTCAAACATCAAAACAGATAGCTCTTATTTCATAATTTATTCATAGATGAACTGTTTTCAAAAATCCACCGTTGTTTAGTGAGGCAGTTTTTCTGTTTTATGAGGACCATTTCTAGCCGACGGTTTAAGAATACCCGGACTCCCCGCATATAGAAACAGCCATGTAGTGTCCTACTTTCAAAATAGGCCAGGTTTCGAAGTATTGCACAATTGTCGACCTATTTTATCCACGACTTCTGAAAGCCAGTGCAATATTCTGCAAAAAAAAAACAATTTCAGTTATATAACTAGATATTAGAAAGAGCCGGGTGAAGCATTCTTTGTAGGTCTTTACATAACATTTAGAATCATTAGAAAGACTGATTTTGCATAATGTTCCCCATCGTTGTTCACCCTTCGTTGTATTTTACTCCAATGCAAACGACCAGCAGCAGAATGACGCAATCGATCTTCCTTGATGAGATAGTGGCTCTGCGGACGTTTCGCAATTGATTCAATACTGAACCTGAAGTCTTGATTCAAGAACTGGACCTGAAACAACCGGAATGGTGCACTTACTTTACTTCTTGCTCAGTCAACTGCGCAGGCTAGAATGCACGAAATATATCCAGTGTAAACCTTTTATACCAACCAAGGTACGAGAAAGGCGTCATAAGTTTTTGGATACTCGTTTTTACCAAACATTTCAAAAATAAATTTATTTTGAATTGTTTGTGATTGTGTCATACAACTGAAAATGTTCTCATAAAATGATGATCATATTTCCGATGGCATGTAGCAAAAATTTCGTTGATACGTTAGATACAACCAAAGTTATTCACGATCAAACTCGGGAAATATATCATATAACATTTCTTTATAAATTATTACGTTTTGATTATTCGTCGCGACTCGGATCTCAGTTGGACTCGAATCTTCCTAATAGATAACAAGTTTTAGAGACAAAAGAAAGATGTTCCGCAAAGTTGCTACATAACACATTTGTCATTCGTATTATTCATCAATGGTAAAGCTTTGCTTTTGAGATTTGCTGCAAAAATAGTCTACATAGATGACTCAAAACTGTACCTGATACTTCGAAGCGATGAAGTTTTCTGATGACTATAAGATCTACTGGAAGGATACTTAGTGTCAGTAGGATTGTAGTACTAGCCATGCAATGATTCTATACTTAAAACAGAAAGGCCAAACTCCACAATGGAATGTAATGCCAAGACTTTGCTACTTAGTATAATGATAGCATCAATGTCAGCCCAGATCTCGGAACACCTCAGTTATCTGGTATCGTGGTCATCAAATATCATTGTGTTTTAAAACTGAATGCGTGTCGTAAGGCTTTCTCCGCTTGGTCTTTCAAACACTACCGCGGAAGGGTCCTGTAAACTTGGTACCCCGTTCTGATAGGTGGCAATTATTCAGAGTAATATTTATCTAAACCAATGAAATTGTTTTACGATTGTGTTTTTTTTTTCAAATAGAACATTCTTTTGAAATTGCGTTTTTTTTTTTGGAATAATTTCTGATCCATTCATGGTGTAACAATAGACAAACATGGGCTCGTTTGAATATATTCAATGATATTATGGATATATTTCAATTAAATTTAAACAATCTAAACTTCTTCAATTTCTTGGCTCCTACAGATCAATCTGCAATCAATAGTCGATTTCAAACAAGTACATGTTTTGACATTACATAATCGAATTGTTCTCGCAATGACCAAAATAATTTGCTGAACATCTACAAAGAAAATTGTCTAAATTTAAGATTGTTCGCTTTCTCACAAAGAAGATCTATCCAATCCCTGTAAAACCCGACTTTTGAACCAATGCCTGGATATCAGATTGTCATATACCATTCGAATCAGTTCGTTGGTATAGCAAAGTGCCTGGGTCTGTATGTACCATTTTAGTGTACTAACATTTCCCGATTGTCGATTGTCGAGTCGATTTCAACAATTTTAGACTCAAACGAAAATTTTTGCGATCCCATACAGAATTTATCCGACTTGCGTTTCAGTAAAAGAATTACAGGGTGGTAGGGTAAAGTGTTATAATAAGTCCCCCTTATTCCGACAAAAATCGATGCAATCTTCAATTGAATCGATTCGCTCTCTGTATTAGTTAATAAGTTAGTATATAAGTTCTTTTTCTTCATTACACAATACAAGTAGGCTTAGAATTTTCCCTACACAAAAATCTCAGAATTGCGGAAGCAAATAATGTCCTCATGGTAATAACCAAATCATATATATAATAGGGCTGAAAAGTCACCAATTGTGGCTGAACACCCAATTTAAATCTTAATAATTTAATTTTAACTCATATTCCATTAAATAGTTGTTTAAAAAACCAAAATGTCCCCCTTAATAAAACATTAAGATATTTCTAAGCGTATTAATATATTTTCCTTGATAATTTGAGTATTTCATTGCAATACGGCTGAGGAACATAATTTCTAATGACTCCAATGGAAAAGATGTCAATTGACTGATTTAAACACATTTTCCAAAACGACCACATTCTTACACGGAACCCCTCGCGATCGTGAAACAACCAAAATATTAGTTGTTTTTCTGAATTTGATTGGTTAAAATTTGGTACAACTAATCGTTTGTTGTTTTTTTCTAAACTGTCATTTTTGTTTTTTGATCAACAGAAACGATGGTTGAAATAACAAAATTTTTGTTTAAAAAATAGATGCTGTCAGTTAGTCAAGACACACACCTTTCAATTTCAATAAAGATTTTAGTTACAACAACCGACCTTGTTTTTGATTTAACAGTTATGTGAGTTGAAAAACAAATCGGTTTTAGTTGTTTTATTATATTTCAACTTAAGCAAAATTATTGATTTTGAATGATAATAAAATATTCCTTATTGATATACGTTCTGATTTTTTAAATGGAAAATCGGTATGTTAAGATATTAACTTCCATCTATCGGTATGATAAAACCTTTTTCAGCCCTTGCTTTATACTAGATGAATTATTCATTGAAACCATTTTTATTTTTGTTTTTAATATACTGTCTTTCAGTAGTGCTGGTGTCAACGAAACTTTCTAATTGTGACCACTATATTACTTACGAACAAAAAGTCGAACCGAATGCACTGATTTTTATTTTTTGAGCCATGACAACTTACAATTTCAACAGATGATAAGAATGAATATTAAACATTTTCAATTTAATCACTTTGTTCGTACAATTTTTGTACATGACTTGAAGATAACATGATGCTTGTTTATTAACATGCATTTCACGATAGAGAATCAAGTTGATTGTAAGACCAAAATTCAAACGCATACAATTCACTGGGTTCTAGCTTTGGTTAAACACGTTTTGTTGATTGCAATATCTCTGAAGGCTATCAATTCTGTGCATAGCACTTTTATATCAATCGTTTCTTCTTGTAACACCAGAGCAGTGAAGATGTAGATAATTTATCATCACATTAATATTCGGACAACTAGTGTTATGATAAACATTAATTTACTATCATTCAAAAGTTACTCTTCACGAGTTTTACAAACGTATAATATGCGAATTTCGTTTGCTTGAAAATGTTTAAGAAACGCGTTTGAATTTCAACTAAGGTAATGGTTGATTTTCCATTGCGATTTTTGTTTTACTTTGTGCTGTTTTTGATATAAGACAGCATTAAAAACAACATATTTTTCAACTACTTCAATATGTGCAAATCAAATAGCAAATTGGTTGAATCAACTAATTATTAGTTAAAACAACAACTGTAAAAATAAAAAATTGCGAGATCGTAATTTTTTGATTGGAGGGTTTTCCGTGTAGGTTGCTGTCAGAGTAAAAGCGTCACGTCGAGGCGCGCGTGCGAGCTAGTTGCATTTGATCAAAGCAAACCTGTCAGAGTGAATGCGATGCGATAACAGTACATTGCATTGAATCGCTTCGCCTCGCATCGCGTTTCGCGCTCACTCTGACATCAACCTTAGTTTTTTTCGCTTGCCTTAGACATAATGCCTCAGCAGCCGTAAAATATGTATCACAACAAATCCGTGACATGCATTATGCTTCTTGAAATGTCCATAGAGTGACTGTTTTGAGATAATCAGTATGTCATAGAAATGACGGATAAAACGCTTATTTAGTCGAAACAAAACCTTTTATCGAAGAGCAGCCAAATGAAATTTTCAGTTTTTTTTATACTTTCCAGCAAACGACAACTACCAAACTTGCATAACAGAAAGATCCTACGAAAAGATAGTGTTAGTGATGGAACTTTGGTTCAGAAAAGTCTTTTTTTTATTTAAAAGATATTTTTTATTCAAACCTGTTTGCGTACAAGCTTTACGTGGCAATTGAGCCGATTTTTTAAATAACTTTTTTTTGAGTTGGATCTCGTTGTCACCCTTTTTCTAGGGGGAAAGGAGCTTCCATTTTCCTCCCGCGAGGATTGAGGGGCAGTTTGTTCACGGTTCGTCTCGTCATTCATTGCCGCATCGGTGGTTGATTTCGTTGCTAGTTGCTGTAGATGCGTCTTGTTGTACATTGTTTGCAGTTGCTGGTTGGTTGGATGGTAATTTGTTAACTGCAGCTGGTGTACTTTGTTCTATAGGGGATACGCTGGATGGTTTCGTTGAAAGGGATGCTTCACTGTTGTTTGTGACTGTCACAGGTGTACTGGGTTGCTTGGGGTTGGTGTGAAGGAAGCACCGTTGTCCTTTGGTGTAGTTGTCTCCTTGTCCGGTTTATCACATGGCTTACCGTAGTGAACAGCTTTTTGGCAATATTGACATGTGACCATCTGATTGTCATAGGTAACAAGTGATTTGCACGGTATTCTTGTATCCTGACCGAATGTCACATAAGAAGGTATAGGCCTCTTCAAGTGTATACGTAACAATCGTACCCCATTTAGAATACCGGGGAAAAAATTCTTCCACTTTTCTTTTTCGATAGAGAGAATCTCTCCGTATTGGGACATAGTTTTGCGAATATAGGAATCGGTGACGCTTGAGTGAAGATCATGCACACGCACTTCTATAGCACTATCTTCCATATATACTGAAATGTTGTACTTAATGTTTTCGTGCTCCACATAGTGCACATTGTTATTGTCTTTTGCGAATTGAATTGCATCCAACTACTTATAAAACTGGATGTAAAAATAATAGGGAAATAGGGAAATTTGTTCGGACCTAATTACCCTGTAGTTCCGGAAATGGTATCCACATAAATTCAGGAATTGCGTATGAAACTGAAAGATTTTTACTTTGAACATATGAGTTTGTGAAAATCGATTTGGCCATCTTGAAGAAAGTTTGGTGATTTGGAGTCTGCTTTCTGTCAAAAGTTACGGTGGGGTGCCGGCAACCAAACATCTTCCCCTAATCAAAAATATAAAAAAACCCTTCTTGATCCACCTAGTGGTGTGATAATACCTTTCTCTTCTTTCATAACAGTCTCATGAAAATATATTTCATACTTTTATTAAATAATTTCGGATACTAATTTTGACACCAATTGATTCAGATTGATTCGAGTAGTTCACAAAAGCATGCTTCAGTGTTTATTGGCGTTTTTCATTGAGAAACACTGGTGGCGTGGATTGCTCTGAGTTTGCAGTTTCGAGCAGAAATGCAATATTTTGACGGTGTTTCATTGCCATTTCTGCTCGAAAGTGCAAAACCAGAGCAATCCACGCCACCAGTGTTTCTCAATGAAAAACGGCATATATCACACAGTCAGCATCATTTTTCCAAACTAGTGTTTGACATTTGCGTTGCCTATTTGTATGAGAAGAGTGATGATAATCTAAAATAAAAAACCCTTCTTAGTCCACTTAGTGGAATTTTCATAGATCTTGAAAAATCTTCATACCCTCCTATATGAAATTTTTACCCCCCCGCACATGAAATTTTCGAAATCGAAAAAAAAATGTTGATGCCAAAAATCTTAGAATTGCTAGATTTAGTGTCATCTCGAAAAAAAATTTTTTTTTTTTTTTCGAAAAAATCGATTTTTTGGAACCAGTCCCAGAAAGTCGATTTTTTCAAAAAAAAAATTTTTTTTGAGGTAACACTAAATCTCGACCTTTCATGCAATTTTAAGATTTTAGGCATCAAAAAATATTTTCGATTTTGGAAATTTCATGTACCCTATGGTGCTTTTTCAAGATCGAAAATTTTCAAACTTTAACCGCTGGTCAGCACCCCATTACCCATGTCCAATTTAGCTCAAATTTTGCATGAAGACTTTTTTCGAGATGCTTAAACATCTGAACAATAGCGCTTTACGAAATTAGAGGTGATCCCAAAATTTTGGCACCCTTATATATATAAGACCGGTAAAAATCAACGTGTTTTGTCGGTTACGTCACTTATACCATCATATATCTGGTACCAAAAGTCACAGCCATTTGATCTTTGAACTTGATCAATGGTCCGACAGTTGCTTTCAAACGAGCCCAAGTTTGTTAAAATCGGTTGAGCCATCTCTGAGAAAATTGAGCGCGTTCAAATATCTTCTAAAAGTGCACACACACAGACATTTTCCGATCTCGTCGAACTGAGTCGAATGGTATATAACACTATGGGTCTCCGAGGCTCCGTTCAAAAGTCGGTTTTTCCAGCAATTCTAATACCTTTCTATAGAGAAAGGCAAAAACTTCCAGTTTCCTGTTTATTTGATTCAAATGATTCAAAATTATTTAACTGGTCGTACTCTTCAGGTTAACTATCAGAATTCCGCAGGTGTTCCGCAGGGTTCGAGCGTAGCTCCAATCTTGTGTAATATTTTCACTTCTGATCTCCCGCATCTACCCGTTGCACATTGGGGAAAAAACGATCAAAAACGCCCTTCGCTCAATCTATCTATCTATATATATAAAAATGCAGAGATCATTCTTTGGAATCGCATCACGTAAGAACGGATGGACGGATTGAGATGCTTTTTTTTTGTTTGATCAGTTTTTACCCCCACCGGGTTCGTACATCAGAAAAATTAGGAAAACTTACCGGAAAAGTGGGAAAAACCAATAAAGTTATTTTGTATGGACAATGGAATTTTCCACTGAAAAAGTCGCCAATGTTTGCTTGATCATCGATAGGTGTTTGGCGCATAACGAGTTGCATAAGTGTTTGACCGTCGAAGAAAGGAATACTAGATTGTTGAAAGAATCATTTGGCGCGCAACGAGTTGTTTTGTGTGAATTCATGTGGTTCGTCATTTCGAGCCACGTGCTTAATTGGGTATCAACATTATTGATTGCCAAATGATTCAATGATGGAACGCATATGAGTGTTCTAGCTATACCGTAAACATGATCAAAAGTTCTGATCCTGTTTACCAGAAGATGCATTGTGTGCAATATAATCAGTTAGTTGTTTATTGTTGGCCATCGTAGGCGTGAGTTGAACAAATCACGATTTTTGTACGAATTAATGATAAGATGCTGCTGTTTAAATAATGAGATCAATCATAGAGGTTTGCTTTGAATTTAGCATGCTGAAGTTCGTTCGCGTCGGGTAAATTCTGGTGGATTGAAAACCATTAGTTGTGAGATTTTATGCATTGGCTCGAACGATAAGCTGCATACTGGTACAATCGCTCCTCATCTTCACTCCTCTATAACAGAAGAACTGCACATTATTTTCATATAAAACTTTCTGATATAGATTCTCAGTGCCGAACTCCACCATTCATTAATTGTAGGTGGGGTACTAAACAAAATTATGTGGTGTTGACTAATGAGATGAATATTGATAAAACTATTAAACGAATGCAATGTTCATGTAAACGTTAATGGATACAATATTTAAAAGAATGGTAACTTGAACTTTCGAATGTCCAAGAATTACTGATTTTATCATTCGATTTTTTAACAATATCAAACTAACCATAGTACTCAAGGAGGAGTAAGGATTTGAAGATAAAGTGCGGAAAATTCGACGTAACAAGGTTCATTTAAGTAAGAAGAAGATTTCTCGCATCTAAACTTTTACCGTCTACCAGAGGAGTCGAACTTAGCGATGCGAAACATCCGAGTCTCTGATATGTTAATTTTTTTTGCCCACCACACTTCCCCACACTAAAAAATTTACTAAATAGTTACTGACTGACCAGAAGTCATACATTAAAAGTAAAAATAAAGTTTTATCGCTAAATTGTTAATGGAAATTTTTTTCTGTGATTGTCACGCTACGAACATTCATCAAACACGATTAAATAATATCACCAGACTAGCGAGAAGTGACGAAAAACAAGTCGCGAGGGCAGCTTTTGTAAATTTGTTCTAATCAATTTAAAGTAGTCATCTCAGTTATTTTTGTTTCACTTTTTATTCCATATGTCGAATTTGATAAAAACCTAAGCAAATATTTTCAAAGTTAGTATTTCTAATGCAAATTTTTCCGTAGAATCGATTTATGATAGTAAGAAGATCCGTACGATTCACTATCGTGCCCGTTTTGCTCCAATTCCCCTTTTTTCTGACTTTACTTCGAAAACTAACGGTGAAACTCTGGAAAAAATGGAATTCGACCAATCGGAAGGTATTCCTGACATGTTCGGTTTTATGTTATCAGGTTTACAACTTTGCTTTCGTCGTTATTTTCCAAAATTAAAAGCTTTATTGCGAAAAAGTGCTTACAGATGTATTATTCAAAGTATTGTCCGTTGCTAGCGACAACTTTCTCCCAGCTTTTCGGAAATTTTCAGATCCCGGCTCGAAAAAAGAAGTCCTCTTTTGACGCTATCCATGAAGCAATCCATTTTTCCAACTCTTCGAAGGATTGAAAATGTTGATCTGAGAGGCCGTGTGCCATCGAACGGAATAGGTGGAAGTCAGAAGGGGCGACATCTGGGGAATACAGCGTGTGGGGCTTCCCATTTCACCGTTTCCAGGTACTTTTTGACCACTTTTGCGACGTGAGGCCGAGCATTGTCGTTTTGAAATGGCTTGCTGGCTCATTCTCAACGATTCGGCAAGCTCTTCTTGGGTTTGGCACGAATCTTCATCAAACAATGCTTCCAGTTGTTCATCTTTGAAGGTTTTTTCTCTTCCACTACCATGTTTGTCTTCGACATCGAAATCACCATTTTTAAAACGTTGAAACCACTCCCGACACGTTCTTTTACTCAGAGCAGCATCACCGTAAGTTTCTGAGAGCATTCGATGCACTTCAGCTGCACAATTGTAACAGAAAAGTAAAACTTCCTGCAAATGGCGAGAATTGGGCACATAAACAGACATTTTCGAGCGTGAATAATACGAAAACAAGAACAACTGTCACTGAAATGGCGATGACAATTCGTTAGGCACTGAACACACTCACTTTAAAGGCTTTATGATCTATGTATTTTGACCAGCCTCAACCGGTACAGCCACCTATCGGAAAACGGCGGAAGCAAAGTTGTACACCTGATATATACTTAAGCTTGAATACAATACAGTATAAAAAGGGAACTTGGATGTAAAATGAACATGATAGCGTTTCGTGTGGTCCTTCTAAATACATGGAATCGATTTTACTGACCATTTCACGCACAAAAAAAGTGCTTTGTGGTCAGCTGTATCATGCCTCCAAAAAAAATCGTCGTGTTTTAGTCCATTTTTCCCCATTGTGCGTTGGTTGTCATAAATCTCTATTCTGTGACGACACAAGTCTGTTAGCCACAGGTAGAAATTTAAGAGTGATCTGCAGTCGCCTACGGAGAAGTTTAAATATTTTCAGTGATTATCTGTCAAAATGGAAAATTAAACCAAATGCTGCAAAAATACGCAATTAATTATCTTTTCTCATTAGCCCAGAGCTTCTTTTCTTAAACCTAACAATAATCACATTCTCAAATTGAATGGCTTGGAATTGACATGGTCTGATCAAGCTAAATACTTAGGTTTAACGTATGACAAAAAACTCACTTTCAAGGATCACTTTGAAGGAATCCAGGCAAAGTGTAATAAATATATTAAATGGTTATATCCTCTCATAAACAGAAATTCTAAGTTCTGTCTAAAAAACAAATTGTTAATTTATAAACAAATTTTCAGACCAGCCATGCTTTATGCAGTACCAATTTGGTCAAGTTGTTGTTCCACCAGGAAGAAAACGCTTCAAAGGATTCAGAATAAAATTCTGAAAATGATTTTGAAGCGTCCTCCCTGGTTTAGTACAAATGAGTTACACAGACTCACAAATATAAAATATAGAACCATTAGATGTAATGTCACATAATATTATAAGTAAATTCCGACAAAAATCGATGCAATCTTCAATTGAATCGATTCGCTCTCTGTATTAGTTAGTATGTTAGTATTTGAGTTCCTTTTCCCCATTACACAATACAAGTATGTTTAGAATTTTCCCTACACAAAAATCACAGAATTCTGGAAGCAAATGATAATAACTCATTCATATATATAATAGGGCTGAAAAATCACCACTTGCGGTTGAACACCCAATTTAAATCATAATAATGTAATCATGCCTTTCTCATATTGCTTATATTTTCAAAAACATCACTAGAAGATCCTTTCCAGTTTCGTTTTTTGCAACTTGAATAAAATCAAAAACCTTCTTCGGTATAAACTACCATCACCTTTTCAATTTGTAAACAGTTATGTCAAAATAATATAGATTTAAATGTGGCAACCCTGCACACAATACAAAATTAAACAAAGCACGCTGTGTGCGAGGCGGGTGCGTTTTCTTCTTCTTCCGCACCAGCACATACCGATGCGCACCGATTTTGCATCATTTTGTATGACAATTTGAATGTTTTGATACCCATTGCCCTATAATTTCGGAACCGGAAGTCGGATCTGGATGAAATTGCACAGCATCTTTTAACACAATGAGAGCTTTAATTTGAATCATAATTGGTTTAACCGTTGCTGAGAGTGAGTTCCGTTTTTGGAGCTTTTCTTCACTATTACCGGTGCGTTCGGAAGCGGAAACCGGACACTACTAGTCCCAAAGTAGTTTTATGTGTCCTTCAACTATCAAGGTCCGTCAACTAGATAAATTTACCAGTAATATAAAAATAAAAATGTGCACCTCGTTTCGTCATCGCTGTCGGAAGTCGGATCTGGATTAACTTTTCGAAGACTTTTTGAAGAATTTCAAGACCTTTCATTTTAGTTTGTAAAAATCGGTTGAGAAATTTCCGAGAAAATTGAATGCACATTTACTCATAGATTTGCACATATTGCCTTGTAATTCCGGAACCGGAAGTCGGAAAAAGGTACAATTCAATAGCGATCTATGGGACTAAGATCTTTGTTTGAATCTAAGTTTGTGAAAATCGGTCACGCCATCTCTGAGAAAATCGATTGACATTATTTGTCACATACATACACGGAGAACCCGCAGATCACAAAATTACAATATTGCAATTGTTGTTTCACGCCCTGGTTGTTTCAACTAAAATGTTGTTGATTTAACTAACATATCTGTTGATTTTGTCATAACCATTCAGGTAACCGAAATTATTGTATACAAATGCTGTCACTTGGCGGAGAACGAAGACAGCAAAACGCAGAACAAAAAACCTCTTCATTTCACCAGAAGCGTTTCATATTGAAAATTTTCAATGGTAAATGAACGTCATTTATGTTAGTTACGTAGTAGTCGTTTTATGTAAGTGAAAGTATGCAGAAGAATATAACAGTTAATTGTAAAACAAGTTTTCCATGTGTTAAATAGATATTTCTATAGTATAAATGTTTTAATTTGTATCTGTAGCATTAGGTTTACCAGCGAGCCATTCTGCAAGTGAAGGAAAAATTTCCTAATTCCCTGTGACCTTTTTTTCTGGTTCCCTTTTGTGAATTGTAATCTTTTGGTGCATTTATATATCCTTTGTGAGTTTAGTGATAAACATATAAGCAGGTAATTAGGTAAAATTTCGTTATTCAAGTAGTGAACGATTAGCTGCCCCGAAGAGGGTAACAGTAAAAAATATTTATTGCAATTGGCGACTTAAGTTCAAATAACTGAATGATACTTGTAGTAACTTTGCTGGGATTGTGTCTTTGCTCAATTGCAAGAGTGACACCTCATTGAAACGATTCATTGTTCGCTCAGGGTGTTTGGCATTGCTCAACTGAAATGTTTCATTACTTGTTTGTGGTGCGTGTCTTTGTTGGGTGTAGTTGCTAAGCTGCCGGCACGATAAATAAAAAATGACAGATTAGTTAAAACAACAGTCGATTAGTTGTACCAAATTTTAACAAATCAAAATCAGAAAAACAACTAATATTTTAGTTGTTTTGCGATCGCAGGCTTTTCCGTGTACATACTCACACAGACATTTGCTCAGTTTGTCGACCTGAGTCGAATGGTATATGACATTCTCATTTTCTATATCAGAAGGGCAAAAAAAAAAGATTTCAGATAAAGAATGTTTCGTCTGGGGAACAGATTTCTCTTAAAAAAACAATCGTAAAATTAATCAAATCATGTTGTTAAACATCATTATTTATTAAGTTTGTCGAGTAAATGGTCCGAAAATAAACACGTCACAACACTTGTTCGTTTTATTATATTTAAATACTTCGAACGTTGCGCATCTTCTCACTAGATTTAAATCAACATCGAATCGCGCGCGGAATAGCCGCGACAAAATCAATTCTGCGACGGAAATCGCGCGCTCACCTCCTGCGGAAATTGTGTTTAACCTTAGTTACCTACACTCCTCTCGATGTCGCGACCTTTTCCGCATTATGACGCGATGTGATAGTCGTGATGATGCTGGTAGTAGTAGTAGTAGTAGTAATAGCAGTAATAGTAGTAACGAGTGTGATCGATATTGAAAAAGGAGAAAAATTTTCGCTACCTTTCCGATTCAAATGACAACCATCATATTAAAGGTGGTCGCCATAAAAATAAGCATCATTCTATTTGGATCAAAAGCTAAAATTGTCAGCAACAGGTCAATTAACTAATGAGTTTGTGTCAACAATAAAGGTAGAAGAAGACCTAACATATTGTTTTACACATTGTCAACAGGCTTTTGTGTGTTTCCCGTTGAGTAAACACACAAGGACATGAGGACTGGCCGATCGACGACCCGACACCGTGGCCAATTATGTTTACCGGAACAATTACACACCAGTGCGAGAGGGAAGAAGTCAGTGTCCTTTGAGCCTCGCTCTTGTGGGTGTGAAAGATTGCTTCCTTTGTCCTGACTATAGGAGATTCACACTTCCATCCGTCAGCAGGGAGGCGCTTCCATTCCTTCCTGTTTCCGAATGATGATGTGATAAAGTTTTGTCATACACTTGACACTATAACGACTAACGAATAGCTCAACTCAAAGTGTGTATTCCCACCGGGGAAGTGACCGAGCCGATGATTTGTCACCGGCAAGGGCAGGGGATAGTAATTCCATTAGGTAATAAAGTTTTCATCAAGAATAAGACATCTTTGCTTGAAGCGAGCACGAGCCATCCGAACCACAGTATTATACCCCTGAAAGTATCATTCACTTCGTTCCGTCGGTTACACGTGGACAATTATAATATTATGTATATATCTAGTAGGCAACAAAACTTTCTCCGTTTATCGATAGATGGCTCCAGCAGTAATTGCTTGTTGATTTTTCTTTTTTCATTCAAATTAAATGACAGCTGAAACGAATCGATTGCCTTTAAAATTTGCAGACATACTACTGAAATCGGCCGTAGTTGGATCCGTTTCTTAAAGATTAAAGTAGCTGCAACGGATTCAGATTATTTTAGTCCTAATTAAAGAAATTACTGAACTAAATTGAAGGCCATTTTCGTGTAGGCCAGGAGTCGGCAACTAGCGGCTCGCGTGCCACGTGTGATTCTTTAGATGTGAGGCTGCGGCGCAAAAATATTTATTTTATAAAAAAATACTTCAAAAATCGAATAACGAGAATTAATCACCATTTCAATTTCCCAGTACTTTCTCTCCACTTTCTATCCAAGATTTGTTTATTAAGGCACACTAAGTTAGTTCTACGATGCCAAAGTCAGTTGTTTATAACTAGGGTAAGGGCTCCCTATTTCATCTCATTTGTAAGAACGTTACCTTAAAAATCTGATTTAGCCACTAAATCACTATGATTTTTTCATATTTCTGCGTAATTCGCCTTGCTCCACATGGAGAATTGATTCACATTCCTTGGAAATTAAAATTTCATGTTAAAAAATCAACTAAAAACACTTCTGATATGTTCACTCCTCTGCTCCTAATTCCATCTCAAAGGATTTTTATTCATCCTATCGTTGATCCTTTTTTCATCCTATTAATTAGTAATGGCGACAGCAATCAAAGCAAAACATTGCACTATTACATTATCAGGCTCAAAATGTCCGAGTTTTTCTTACAAATGGCCTGATGCCAACTATAAGACAACACACGATATTTTTAGAACCAATTTTGAATCATTCCGACGTTTAAAATTTTTTGGGTCGTTTTCGTTACCTTTCGTTTTAAGTTGAAAATTTTACTGTAGAGTTAATTTGGTAAACTTAACAACAAAACAAAAAAGGAATTGTTTTTATTTAGGCATTAGCCCTTCTAAAAACAAAATGCAGAGGTGCCATTTATACAGATTTATCTGTATTTTATCGATTTTTGCGATTATTTAAATCAGAGTACAGATTTTCTAACTGTAATACAGATTTGTACAGGTTCATAAAAAATGAGATGAAAAAACTTAGACTTTTCTCTGTGAGTATATATTACTATTCGATTGCAGTAATTCTTTAAAAGATCATTAATCAACGGACAAATCGCATGTTTAGGCCATCGTCCAAGTACCATGCGGGCGGGTGGTTTTAGGAAATTTTCGATGGAAATTTTGAAAAATTTGACAAAAACCAAAATCATACAGTCCTTTGAAATACTTTTGTCTATCTACAGGGTGAAAATGGTTGGAAAATTCGGAGGATTTTCCGAGTCTTATCAAAAATAGCTCTGAAAAATTAGTGTTTTTGTGATCTTTCACAATTATCTGGAAAAATAATGCGATGACATATTTTTTTTCGATTAAACCTTATGATGGCTACAAAGATTACATTCGGACACATTTTTGGAAAACCTTTTCACGCTTTTCATAGAAAATCCACGAATTTCAAAAATTTCTACGAAATCAGTTATATGAAATTCGTTGATTTTCCATGAAAAGCGTGAAAAGGTTTTCCAAAAATGTGTCCGAATGTGACCCTTGTTGCCAGCATAAGGTTTTTTTGGAAAAAAAAATTCATACCATCGATTTTTTTTCAAATAATTGTGAAAAATTTCAAAAAAAGCTCATTTTTTCAGTGCTAGTTTTGATAATACTCGGAAAATCCTCCGAATTTTCCAGCCATTTTCACCCTGTAGATAGATAAAAGTATTTCAAAAGTCTGTATGTTTTTGGTTTTGGCAAATTTTTCAAAATTTCCATCGAAAATTTCCTAAAACCACCCGCGCGCATGGTACTTGGACGATGGCCTCTTCGCATATATGAAGAATTATCTTTTAACATAATTTTATTAGTGAAAACAGATAGAGCAAATATAGCCTTTTTATACAAAGTAATACATATTTTCTATGAAAATATCTGGCATCTCTGTGCACAGCCGATGAAACACACACACACACACACACACTTAACAGCGTTATGTTGACGTATAGCGGAAAGAAACCAGTGCTACTAGATTTGCCACAATGGTTATTTCATTAATATTTAACACGCTCTTGCTGGTAATATTCGTAGCTGAAATATTTTTTTGAATTATAAATATCGATAATATAATCAAACTAATGTCACGGATACAAAAAAAACTTGTCAATGATAAATTGAAGAAGAAAAACTATTTTGTTTTGTAACATTATGAGAAAACCTGGCAACTTTGCGAAACCAAATGAGATGAAAACAAAGCGCAATCACGTGAACTAAGTGAAAAGCTTTCATCTCATATTTTTGAAGACTTTTATTGCTTGTCGGGTAGTTTTTGAAGTTTTTAATCGTTAATTAAACAAGTGGCAAGTGAACATTACTAATCAGAGCTTGAAATTTTCACGTATTATCAATGAAAGAATCCAATCCGACTGCCTCATTTTCAATATTTTACTGTCTCATTCGTAAACGACCGACACCAGAACAAACGAAGAGAGACGAAGTCTGTTCGTTTCTCATCGTAAAAATGAGAGAGAATAATTGCCAATGTCACTCTTTCCTCTATGGCAAGACGAAACCAAACTAACGTCTTCAGGGAGCATCAGCAGAATTTCAATTCTCATTCCTTCATCGACGTATTAAAAATCTGTGACGCTTGGCTATAAATAGTGACTAAAATATGACAAATCGAAGTGCTTACATCCCAGAACATCTCTGGAAACCAAAACTACTACAAATTCGAACACCAACAGGTAAAAGTTTTTGTGAAACCTTTTTCTGTCATTTTCGATTATCACAGCTTCGGTTGAATATCGACACTGCCTACTATGGGATTTTCACTGAAAACTGCAAATGAATGAAAGGGCTAATGAAAGAAAAAACCAAATGTTAAAACTACTGTCCCTCTTATGTCATTGACTGGACATGGATTTCGTTCTCATAGTTTGCAAGCGAAGCTGAGAGTGACAGTAATTTCTCGTCATTTTCGTCTAGTTTTAAGTCAATGAAAATGGCTTTTATTAGCTCTGTTACTAATTATGAAGTCATCCAGCATTCAATAGTAGTGTAATTGTGCGAAACAGTGATCATGTTTTGAGACGAATCGTTCAATAGATATACAGAAACATGATGAACTGTAGATCTTGAGACGAAAATGTGTTCTAAATTGAAAAGTGAGTTTATTTTAAATGAAAAAAAAAAAACGATCCCCGAAGAATTTGAAACCATTTCTTCCAATGGAAAAGTGTGACAATAGCTTAAATATTCATGTTTAAACATTTCACAGTTTGGTTCAGGTACGTTGTAAGATATTATTCATGTTCAAAGTAATGAGGTGAAGGGATGAGATGGAAATAGGAGCTCAGATGAAATAGGGAGCCCTTACCCTATTTGGAACTGGGATAATTTATAAGTTTATAATGTTTATAAATTTCCATACGTATTGAAATATGTTTATAATTACTTGAATAATTTTTGGTTATAAGATCGATTGTTGCACGAATAAAAATCTATTACCGGCACCATGATTTTTTAATCATGAAATCACGAACCATGCCTTCTCATGAAATTTCATAAGCAAAATGATTGATATCATGAAAATATTCATGAAAGATGTGTTATTGTCTATGATATCAATCATTTTGCTCATGAAATCATGACTTATTATTCGTGATAGATCATGATTTCATGATTTTTAATCATGGGTACCAAAAGTATAGATTTTTACCCATGTGGAAATCATTAATTTTATAATTGACTTAAATATCTGAAGAAAAGAGTTTCTGTAATACAGAAGAGACCAAGGCTGACACTTTTTGGAAATTGAAAGAAACATATATTATAGCTAGGATTATACCCAAGTTATCTCTAACGTTGTGTAGATTCAACCTTCAGCAACAATTCCCAATTTGTGATTTTGATAAATATGCATTAACCAGCCAAAAAACCAATATAGCTAGTACAACACAATATTTTAGCTAGTGTGGGTGTAAAGTAAGAGAATATCACCAGAAAAACCCTATAATTTCATGGGAAATATTTTTCCTTATCATCCTCAGAAATTAATAAACGTCGAGTTGTTCCCAGAGATGGCTTAACCAATTTTCACAAACATAGATTCAAATGAAAGATCTTATAGCCTCATACAATTTTCTTGAATTCCATTTGGATCCGACTTCCGGTTCCGGAATTATAAGGAAATAGGTGAAAATTTATTAAAAAAAATGCACACCATTTTTTTAACCGATTTTCACAAACTAAGAAGCAAATAAAGTTGATCCATATCCGACTCCCGGTATTAAAGTGCGATTGGTGCAAATTTACAATTTCATGAGCATTTTTTCACCAGCGATAGCGAAACGAGGTGCACATTTTTATAAAACTTACTGCTAAATTCATCTAGTTGCCAGATCTTGTTAGTTAGTGAATACATAAATCTACTTTGGAACAATTAGTCTGCGGTTTTCGCTTCCGAAAGCACCGATAATAGTGAAGAAAATCTCCAAAAACGGAACTCACTTCGATGTCTCAGCAACGGTTAAGCCCATCATGATTCAAATTGAAGCTCTCTCGTTGTCTTTAAATATACTGTGCAATTCCATCCTAATCCGACTTCCGGTTCCAAAGTTATAGGGCAAATAGGTATAGGGTGTCAAAACATTCAAATCGTCATTCAAAATGACGATGCAAAACTAGTACGCGACGGTACGTGCGGCTTTGCTCCGTTCGCAGGGTGCTTTGATCAATTCCGTATAGCGTGCAGGGCTGCCACATTAAATTTGATATTTTTAATCAATTTGTATCTAATTGTTAGTGTTATTACAAGATCATTATAACGATGCTTTTCTATAAAAGTACATTTATTGCCTTTCTCATATAGAAAGTTTATGCAATCACTTGAAAAATTGACTTTTGAAAATTGGCCCAGAGGGCTAAATGTTTCATATTATTTGACACAGCTCATCGAGCTGAGCAATGGATGTGTCTGTGTTTGACTATGTGTCAAATATTATCACTTATAAAATGAAAAATCTCGTAGTTCCACAGGTTGCTATTGAATTTCATACCGTCATTTGGAGCGACGATGCAAAAAAGGGTAAAACCATTCTAGATTTGGCTTAGAAATGATTCAATTTGTAGGCTATATTAGTTACTTACTAATAGAACCAACTTCGGCAATACTGGTTCCAAGCAGAGCTAATAAAAGTCATTTTCATTGATTAAACATAGACGAAAATGACAAGAAATTACTGTCACTCTCAGCTTTGCTTGCAAACTATCAGAACGAAATCCATGTTCACTCAATGACATAAGCGGGACAGTAGTTTCAGAATTGTTTTTTTTTATTCATTTGCCGTTTCAGTCATTTGCAGTTTTCAGTGAAAATCCCATAGTAGGCAGTGTCGATATTCAACCGAAGCTGTGATAATTGAAAATGACAGAAAAAGGTCTCACAATAACTTTTTCCTGTTGGTGTTCGAATTTGTAGTAGAGCTTCTGGGATGTAATTGCTTCGATTTGTCATATTTTAGTCACAATTTATAGCCAAGCGTCAAGTTTGGTTTCGTCTTGTCATGGAGAAAAGAGTGACGTTGGCAATTATTATCTCTCATTCTCTCTTCGTTTGTTCTGTTGTCTGTCATTTACGAATGAGACAGTAAAACATTGAAAATAAGACAGTTGGAATGGTTTCTTTCAATGAGAATGCGTGACAATTTTAAGCTCTGGTTCCAGGTTCCCGGTTCCTGAAGTACCGGAAATAGTGGTCAAAAAGTTTCAAACGAGACTCACTCAATTTTCGCAGAGATGATTTGATCGATTTCCACAAACAGGCTCAAACAAAAGTTCCTATAGTCTCATAGGCTGCTGTTTAATTTCATCCGGGTCCGACTTCCGGTTCCAGTACTATAGGGCAAAGTGGGTTTAATCATTTAGTGCGACGATTCAAAATAAGGAAAAATTCTTATTGACTTGATATAATTGTTTACAAATTGAACTGGTTATGTTAGTTTATACACAAAGAAAGTTTCTTATTTTATTCAAGATTGAAAAAAAAAAAAGTTCTTCACAAAATCTTCTGGTGATATTTTTGAAAATGTAAGTAATATGAGAAAGGCATCATTACACCACTAGGTGGATTAAAACAGATTTTTTCATATTCGTTTAGAAAGCCTTAGAAACAAGTTTTCAAGCATTCAGTAAAAAAAACATCGATTTATTAATAGTTGACGAATCGATAAAGATTTTTATAGATGTGAAATATGTTTCCCCATGAGTGTTAAGGGGTTAAAAAAGCACTCTATATTTTGTAATCTTATTTTTACAACTCGAAAGAGTAACGTTACACACTTCGTTGCTTAATATCGCTTGATTTAAGCTTTTAAAAACAGTATGTGTACGTTCACTTTGGTCTGCGATCCTACCTACTTCAAGTACTTAAAGTTATAATATATATAAAAGTTAAAATGTTAAATAACTTTGTAAGAAAAAGGCCAATTCCACGAAAATACGTAATTTTATTTATTTAGTAATTGTCTCAAACATAGAAGACGTAGAAAGCCATTGCGAAAAAAGTTATGTACAAAAACTGATATTAAGAGGTTTTAAACGAAAATGCTTTATACATCCGAGACTTCTTCGGCAAAGTTTTCCTCTCGTTCTAGAACTTTGTAGGTGACATCGGCTTTCTATCTCTTAAGGGAAAAATGTTGTTGAAATGAACGTGTATAGTACTAGGCTTTGCACATTTTTTATTGTAATAAAATCATCAAATGTTCGAGAAAACGCAAACATGATCAATAATAAAACCTGCTGCTATTAAACTAAGGTCACACCGTTGCATTGACCACCCTAAAGATAATCTAAACAGCAAAGTAAAACATGTCAAGCTTCAAGAAATAAACGGTAAATTTAATAGACTGTTGGCTAATAGAAATATTAAACTCCCGAACGGCTGAAACCTTTTCCAACATTCGACCTGGGGATGCGTTAACCTTTCAACTGGTAATACGACACAGAAAAGAAACCATCTTTTGATAAATGATAAACTTGATTGAACTCAGAAGCAATTGCTTTCTTCTCTTTCTTCTTATATCGGTTGGCGTTCACCGTCGAAAAAAAAACCTGTTCACAGCAGGAAAGCACAACCACAGCATCCTTAGCCCTAGACTCATCACCGACCTCGTCAAAGTCCTCCCCAACGATGGTAGTGCTCGCTGTCGGAGGGGGTGACATTCGAACAAACGGCAGTTCCCTACTAGTCAACAACAACAACAACAACAACAATAACAGCAGCAGCGATGAAGCTCACGCAAATGATTTTCTCTCCACCTCCCTATCTTCACCGGCATCGGCTGCTTATCTTCTGCAGCATCACCACACCCACCATCTGCATCCTCACAGTCAGCACCAGCATCAGCAGCAGCAGCAGCAGACTCAGCATCAGCAAGACCATGTTCACAGCCATAATCTCAGCAGTAGTGACCCTCACCAATTACAGCAGCAGCAACAGCAGCAACTGCAACATTCCCACCACCACGGGAATAGTGTCACAGCCCATAGTAGCACCACTAGCACCGGTAGTAGCAGTAGTAGTAGCAAACGAACCATAGCATCTCCACCTCCCACCGGACCCGGATCAACCGCAGCGCCAGTTACGCCGTTGTCACATGTGAACCCATTCCATCACAACAATGGTAAATTACAAAACAATGTCATTGAAGTATCCTCATTATCTCGTAGTAATCGAATTTGTTTCTCCGCCCCTCACAGATTACTATTCCGAATACCGTTTGGGTACCGAATATCGGCATCACCACCACCACCACCATCACGCTCATCCCCGTGACCTTTGGACGGCGGCTGCCGCAGCTATCACACACGACGGGATACTGGACGAGAACTGTGATAGCTACGGCTTAAGGCATACCGGTAAGTTTTGCTAGGGCTAGAGAATATTAATAAAACGCAGCTAGCGGAGAAGGAAAGCTAAAATATTTACTGATCTTATTCTGCCAGTTTTCACTGCAAACGACAATATTTGCCTGAGTACATACTCATATTGTGTGCCAACGGTCCTAGCAGGCTGTGAACCGGTGAAAAGGTATCGTCACTATAGTCGATTCGATACAGAAATAAACAAATATTTGCACCAAACATTAATGCTTCCATCGAGAGAGAGCTCGTTGCCTCCGGGGTGCAATAATGTTAAAATGGTGTAGGGTTTTGTATAAAAAATATCCCGAAAGCAATGCGTTCATTGATCGACTTCGACTTCGGTATCTTTAGACAACCGTTCCGGACCGGCTCAGAGAGGAAATATCAATTAAACACTGATAGAAGAAATATTAAACAAAGAGAGTATTGCTGTTGGCATCAATGAACGATGCAATTAATACCATGTTCACATAAGCGCTGATATCACTTGATATACCGAGATGATATGCATATCATGTCGAAGTGTTCACATATGATCGAAATGATATCGTTTGACAATCAAATTGTCATATTGAATGTTCCCATTAGGAGTAAGATCAATAATATTGCTTTTCTTTCCTACAATTCAATCAATAATTGAAGTCTTGCATTTAATGGTCTCCTAACACCAGTATTCGTTGAAAAATTCGAAATTATAATGATTGTTTATTGTCACTCTTAAAGTGACGTTCATAAATGAGTGCGTTTAATGCCATTATCCGTGTTGCTAGTTGCGATTTTTGACAACTCGACATGATATCGTACATGATATCCCGGATATCATGCCAAAATGGTGATACGCGTTGACATCAAATTGTATGGGATATTAAGTAATATCGCGCATGATATCATCGGATATCAAGTATATCCGTATATCACTTGATATCAGCGCTAATGTGAACATACTATAAAGTTAATACTTCGAAAAAAATGCGCTTCATCTGATATCCAAACGTAATAAATCAATTCTATTTCGTGATCGTTTTGAAGAAATAGAACAGAAAAATTTTATTCTTAATATATTGAACGCTTTGTCCATCAACCTCAGAGGTCATCTTTTCATCGGTGAAGTATTCCAGGTCAGGTTTTCAATCATTTTCCGCTACCACTTGACAGTTACCGAACATTAACCGATCTTTCGATGCCATCAAACCAATATTTTAAGACAAGTTGTGTTTCGGATTCTAACTACAACCTGTAAACTGTTCTCCTGAAAATATCCCTGTCATCTGTCGATTGTAATGAATTGCTCGAGATTCAACCAATTTCGTCGCAAAGCTAATTACTGCAGTAATAGACCTAGATGAAAACGGCTCCATGCCGATGATGGCTGGGAAAAAGCATTGAAAATGAATTTATTGTGGAAAAAGCTTGGGGTGGGTAATGTCGGAGACATAGCCGCGAGATTGGCGTAGGACTTCATTCGAGATGTGTATAGATATTTACTGATTTAATATTTTTTTTTTTTGTTTCGATTATAGAGGTTTTAACCTTAAGGTCATTCGCCTCTTCGGGCCAGAAAAACTTTCTGACCCTATGTGCGGGGTTGGGAATCGAACCCAGGCGGGCTGCGTGAAAGGCATCGACTTACCCATCACACTATACCCGTCCCCTACTGATTTAATACCGTTCGACCGTTTAAGATGTTACAGTTCTTTACGTCACCTTTGGGGTCTTGAAAAGAACCGTTTGTGGCTTTGGAGCCCTGAGAAGGACTATTTTATTACGGATGATTACGTTTGTATTCCAGGATAAAGGGCGCCAGTCAAAGTCACGTGTAAGTTTGAGCCTTGACCTAGAAGAAATCATTACATAAAAATAATCGTAACACATGTCATACGGTCGCTCGTATATTTCAATATTTCATACATCTCAACGTTTGAGAAGGGCCAAGTTGTGGAGTTCTCGGAACATTTTTCTCGAACGCGATGCAGTCAAATGCTATCTTTATTTGCGCTCATTTGGTACATCTTTCGCACAGCGAAAAATGCACAAAGCTAACCAAATTATTCTAAAGCTAATCAAATTATTGCACTAAACTGATGATTTTTACTTCCGATTTGCAAAGAAGTAATCTCAATAGTTCTTTAGATAACAGTCATTAGAAGTACTGATTTTGTACCAGCAGCTGGCTGACACCTGCTCACTTGGAATTTAGATATTGTCTCGAAACTTTGCGCACTGCAGTATAAAATAATTGATGTTGAAACTGACTTCACGGGCTTTATTGAAGACTACTTGATTGTTTCGCTACATATAAGGAACGTTTTACTTAAATTTACAGTAAATCTAGTTTTAATAAGTGATAAGAAGTAGAATGAAAATATAGATATAAATATTTAGGTATGTTTCAAGAATCCGTTAAGAATTTCAAGTCGAAAATTATGTGTCCATCCTACCACTGAACTATGGACCTGTATTCTGGCCTACAGCCGAATTTTGATTACAGAATCCCGTTTCAGGTTTCGGATTTCAGACTCGGATCCAGAATTCAGCTCCGATATTCAGTTCTAGAATCCGGATCTGGAATTTAGTTAAAAAGTGTTACACTACCGGAATTGTAGAACTGAATTTTTGAACCAAATTGCATTCTGGTACAGAATTCTGAGCCTGAATTCTGGATTGCATTCTAGAACTGAATTCAGGAAATACAAAAGAATTGTAGAACTGAATTATGGTCCTTGATTTCGATCTAAAGTTCCAAATCTTCAGGTTCAGCTCTGGAACTGAATTCTAAATCGGAATTCCGGACAAAGATTTTTTTTAACAGACCTCAATTTCAGTTCCGAAATCCAGTTTTAAAATTCAGATCCAAGGCCAGAATACATTTTCGAAATTTAGATCCAGGTCTAGAATCAATCTCCTGATCTCAGTTCCAGATTTTGATTTCAAAATCTGGGCTCAAAACCAGGTTCTAGTCAGATGATTCGGTTTCAGACGAGGAACTTAAATTTTGATCTGGATTCTGGAAATTAAAAACGGAAAACTAGGATTCTGAATCTGAATTTCAGAACTGAACTCTAGGAACTGAATTCTTGATCTGGATTCTGATCTGAGCTGAAAGAGTCAAGAATGAAGTCTCTATTACTTGTCAAATATTCTAGAAAACTATAATTTCGAGAAACGATTTTGTTTTAGGCTTTGTTAAGACGTAAAGCCGCCTTGAGCTAGTTTAAATATGATCAGTATCTAACGGGGAAACAGATTGGAAATCCGATATGATTTCGAGTTATTACTACCAAAAAGTCAGTCACAAATTGCTTATCATATCTTCGAAGACGTGGAGAAAAAAATATGTTGATATGTTGAATAATACAAGAGATATTCACAATCGAAAACACTCACTCATAGGATAAATTTTGAAAAACCATAGTAAAGTTAGACGAACTCACGTCAAAAAATCACGTCACTTCGGAAATCCACAAAAACGACCCGTTTTTTGTCCGGTTTAGCCCCTTACAGACAATTCTAGCTTTCTTTATTTTCCCCGTTATCGGAAGCACTCAATAATCACTGGATTCAGCACGAAATTAACATTTGGAAGCATTAATATTACCATCATTACAATGCATAGTAATCAAATATATCTAAAACATCAGAAATTTTCAAAAAAAAAAATCAGTGCAAAACGTTTACATTTTGACACAAACATGATTGATGTAAAACTGAGCGTCATCCAGCTAACTAATGCCAGTCTGTCACATGAAAACGCGCTCACAAAGTCCACCCTTGGGTCGAAATGATTGCTGGTTTATAAGATATTCAACCTGTCCGGTTTAACCTTATGTCCGGACTAGCCCCGGTCTCCCTTAACATTTTTTGCTCTCATTTTTCTCGGATATGAATAAATCGATACAAAGTTACTGAAATTTATTTGAATCCGACTGCTAGTTCCGGAATTACCGGTAAAAAAAATTTAAAAAAGTGTTCGATTGATTTTCGGGGACAACCAATCGATGATCAGGATAGTTGAAAATGCGCTGGGTCATGGGCGTTTGAAACATGTCGATACGAGGTATCACTTCATAAGAGAACTCATTCAACGATCGGTGATTACAGTAAAGTTTGTTTGTACATCAGACCAACAAGCGGATATCATGACAAAAGCCCTTCCTATGGATTCTTTCAGAAGCTTACGATCGACGTTTGGTATTGGACCGAGCTGTGGTTGAAAAAAAGGAAATTCAGGAGAATGAAAATTAAAGTGAGCATTTCAAAACTATAAATAAATAAAAATATGTCAAATTTTGTATAAAAATGCAAATCAAATCAATATTCCAAGTTCAATTCATACAGAGTATAAAAAAAATATTCGCTCTTACTTTCTTCATAGGAACTGCAAATATCCGGAACTTTTGGTTAACTTCTTCCATCAAGTTTGGTACTGCCTCCTTAGTAACTTTGTCCATTTTCCTGGCCCCTCCCGGAATTAAAAAAAGAGAAAAAAAAATGTTTGATACGAAACGAGCAGTATCAAAATTAAATAAAATGAAGGTAAAATCCGGAGTAAAATAAACGACAATAATAAAAAGACATTAAATTGTACTGGACGACCGGGAAGAGAAAGTGACCATAATTACCATAATTACCATGATTGCTATAATTGGGCAAGATTCTGCAGACGTGAAAAATATCCTACCGCTGGATCCCGCAAATACTTATTTAGGACTAAAAAGACGAACGCAAGCGCACTTCGAATACAAGTTTGGCTGATTCCATTATCATACGTTAGAGAACAGAATCATTACTCGTCAATGGACTGAAGTCGGCACCAGTGTTTCTAAGCGGCACGAGTGCCTCAAAGGAGGATCAAAGGTTCGGAAAGATCATGATGACGGTTCTCTGAGATTGTTATGGTATATTCACAAAAATGCAAGCATAAGCGTGCATAAATGGAGCGATTAAAGACCGCAATCACAGTGAAAGGGCCTTACATGAAGCACATGAGCATCGCTGCCATGGTTAAAATCAACGGTTTGGGTTCCAATTACTTGCCCATCTACCTTGTTCACCTGATTTAACCTTTTTGAACTATTATTTGTTACCAGACCTCAAGTCATCTCCATGAAATCGATGTGAGTTTCGTTTTGGAATTTTAGACTGCTACTTTCTGAGCCTGATACCGAAATCTGTATAACCAAAGTAAGTTTGTATGGCCATCAACTAATATGACCTACAAATTTAGAAGATGTTTTCCGTTGTCCACGAATCGAATTAAGACAGTTATCTCGGTCTACTTCTCAAAATCTATCAAAAATTTTGTGGATTTTTGTGCTCTGGAAATGGACATTTAGAAAGTCTTAGACATGTGTGTAAAACAATAACCTTCTCTCACTCACAGTCACAAATTTTATTTAAATACTTAATAATAGTTCCAGTGAAAAATATTAAAGTGTGTTAAAAACGCCGGTAAAGGGTGCACCGAAAATTATGTACATAAGCAATCTTCAGCAACATTATTTTTCCTCCCGAAGCGAAATCCTGGGTACGAACCTGCCTGTACTGCAGCTCGCTGACAACAGCCTGTCGCTTATTCTTCAATTTGCACTCCCTCTTCTCTCTTTCAGTAGCCGTAGAATATACCTGTCCTGAAAGTCCTGATGCAGCATTCATCATCCTATACCCTGTAATCAAACTTCATCGGCTACTTGTGCGACCAACCGTCTTGATTTGCTTATCGCACGATTTGGAGTCATTACTTGTAAGTTTACAGTTTTTTAACTCGATGCGGGGTTGCAGACACTATTTTCTACGATTTGACGACATCTGGCGTTCACCGGCCACTTTTATTACATTGGTAATAGTTAATTTGATCACATTAATCAATTTCCTCCTTTTATTACTTTGCGTGCGAGTAGCTTGGATTTTTAAGATGTACGAGCAAAAGTTTGACACATTACCACTCTTGCTTCAATGCCACTTTAACAACAGAGAAGCAAATATCAAAATTAAACAGTAGGCATGATGCTTGTTGAGGTCGAAGACGAAGTATGTAAGTCAGCTTATAATTGCAGCATGAAAACTTTTGAAACTCAAACGCATTATGGGACGTCGGAAGTTTACATCATCTCCGTATCTCTAGATTTTTTCCAGAAGAACTTCAATTCGAGATTTCTGCGATATCTTAAATCTAGATATTTCTGTTTGGTTGCATGTGGAGATAATTGCTAATAGAAATCCGAACAATTACTGTTTTTTTTTTCGGATGATGTGGAATTAGAGGCGAAAGCTAATAGGTTGTATGACACTGTCAGCTATTTTTGTCCCGGATCTCTAACAAAGAAAAAGTCGATCTTTTAACATGAAAACTTTTTTGTCCTTCGGTATAATCTCCATCTAGAGTGAAACACTTGACCCATCGGTCCTCCGACATTTTGATGCCTTTTGAAAACAAGATTTGTCAAGGCCTTCAAAATAGGCTTCCGTTTCTGCAATGACCTCAGCATTCGAGAAAAATTTCTTTCCCTGGAAAAATCTTTTCGGGTTTGGAAATAGATGGTAGTCGCTGGGGGCCAGTTTTAAAGAATATCTGGGATGGTCCGTACCAATCCGTACCGCAAATCATTCAATTTCACCGTGGCTTTTATGCATGAATGCGCTGGTGGGTCTTTTTTCATAGCTAGATGGAAACTAGAACTCGTCTGACACGATCAGCTGTTATTCAAACACTAGTGGATAGATTTTCATGAAATTTGATATCGGGCCATCTAGAGGCTTAATCTTAACAAAAAATATACACGGTTCGAAACTATTCACGTCTCTTTTGTTAGAGGCCCGGGACTTTTCGTTCCATGTAGTAAAACACAGTCAAAAATGTCACGTTTTGCATTATAACACTTTAGCTTTAATGCTTTGCTTAACGGAAAGGCAGACTGGAAAATTAGTGGTAAAATAAAAATAACGGAATTCGAAGCCTGGCGACGACACAAATTCTCCAAGACAGCTTTTAATTCGAAACCTTCTCCGATCCGGGGAATTCACGAGATTGGCTTTATTTTAAGTTGTTAGAAGCGTAAACAACAGTTGAATTTTCTACAACATACAACCTAGAATATACATAAAACCGTGTATCTTCTTCGTACTGGAGGATGGTTGAAATTGTGTCGCTTTCTGAAACCTTGACATCTTCAAAAGCCGACTGTAATATTCTTGCTCAGCAGGGAAGCTCTGACATAAAACGTCTTGCAGACAACATGACACGTGGCTTCTACGTGGATCTTCAGTAAGGATATACCTTCCCGAAGATCGAAGAAGCACAACCGAAGCACGGCTCTTTAAACTGTCACTTGACTTTACTAGTTCAAAACAGAGCAATTATACAGCGTATCAACGTAAGAAAAAAAATCCACTAAAATCTATTTTTCTCGACAGGTAAAACCCTTCGGAACGAACGCCCGGCATTCTTCGATTTTGCGGCAACCCCGGCAACACACCCGGCAGCAGCAGCCGCCGCCTACTGCTATCGACTGTCAACGCCACCCCAGCTGGTGAAACGTGAACCCGGTGATGGTAAGTGATAGAAGCTTAAGGGTGAATAAAAATACCACACAAAGTCGCGATTTTCCGGATGGAATTCAAATTGACTCGCAAATTGAGAGACGAAAAAATTCCCACACTCAGTCAAGTAACACCAGATGAATAATCTCAAATCAAAATTGCCGCATAATTTAATTTCACGTTCCCTCTGGGAAAACGGCCAAGTACATCCTGTGCCAATTTACACCCCAACCAAAACACCAAAAATAAAATACCGACAGTGACTTCCGTTGCCTTTCTTGTACAATACAAGAAAAATATGTTTCCTTCGTCAGCGATTGGATTCCACCCTCGAGCACATATTGCATTGCACCACGCATTGCTTTTTCCATTCCATGGCCTCTCCTGCCACTTGTTGTTTGCTTTACCACTTGTCACTGTTCGCTTTTGTGGCCAAATCCTACACAATCCAGTTCCAGCAGCGCCGTACAGGTCGCAATTTGCTTTGATGGGATAGCGAAGGGAGGGGAAATCATCCTTGAACAGGATCACGAAAGTGACAAATTCAATTTCGTTTAATGAAAATCAGATTGCCACCGTTTTTTGGTTCCGAGTTCATATCGCACTAAGTCGAAATCGATGGATAAAAATATGTATTTTTGCTCGAGGCGCGAAATATGGAAATATAGTTCTTTCGAAATTAATCCACAAAGAAAGCCGTCGCGGATATATTTGGAATAAAAATTATTATTCATTCACTGTACCAAGCAGTTGTTTGTCTGGCATATTCCTTTCCACCCCCCCATGACACTCCAATCAGCGGTTTGCCACGCTTTCAGAGGATTTGATTAATCTGATTGACGATGGATTAGCGAGTATTGAAAAATAACAATCGAATTTTCCAGCCAGAAATTATTATTCACTATTTTATGCACATTTTAATCACTACTGAATTAGACCTAGTCTAAAAATCTGTAATGATCCTTTTCACGATAACTAACTATTGAAACCTACCAAACTGCCTTAATCCTCACCTGCGGAAAATTAATTTACAGCATCATTTCATTTATATCAATTATTTAGTATGAACAATTAGTTTCCCATTTAACGGTGGTATTTTGCTTCCCTCGATTATTTTCGACATTAATAACTGCTCGCAGGATCACCATCTAAGCAGGCACTGGAAGGGTACTCTGATCCGTATCATCACTCATTCACTGGCAATTCTACCTCCCTCCCCCCCCTGGCTTGCTGTTTTCATAGCCCTTGTAAAAAAGGGTTCGAATCCCCTCTCGGTCAACCGATGCTAATGCTAATATTTTCGGTTGTTTAAAATTTCATAATGTTTTTGTTCATAATGACGAGGATGATGATGTTGCTATTTATTAGCATTATCGCTTCGAATGTGTTTGTCCTTTGTAAACAGTGCTGAAACTGATGCTCGAGTCAAGTTGCAGTCACCCTTACAGATAAAGTAACGTTGATGAAACGAAGAGCACTCTGTACCTTATATTAGACAATAAGCACCATTTCTACTGGCATTTTTTATTTGACGCATCTCTTCTAGAAAGTATTTATCAAGTTTTTGTATGATGTATGAAATTTAATTTTGAAAAATGCAATGAATTAAATATATATGAAACATACTACAAACTTAATAATTTGAACAACTTTGATATTTCAATATAGAAAGTATAACGTATGTAGGGGTGAGTCGGAATCCCTGGCGCAGTGTTGGGAAAATCATGATCAGAAAAAGTTCATTTCATTATCACTTGTAAAAAAAACAGTTCAAAAAATTTTCTAAAACGGCCCATACACCTTCAGTTTTCCGGACAGTTCAACTGAACCTGACAAAATAAAAAACCGAACGATTATCTGAACTGAGCGTGTTTGGCGTGAGGTTAGAATTGCTGGAAAACCGACTTTCGAACGGAGCCTAAGGGTGAAGCCAGAGAGAAAGCGACAAGCGACGCGAAGCGATGCGATGCGATCATTGATGTTCTGTATTTCATTCATTTGTTTACAGCAAAAAAATAACATGCATTTCAGAGTAAACATGAGGCGTTGCGTAGTGACAAGCGATTTTCGGTGCGACGAACAACGAAGCAGTACGTGCACAGTTTTTCATGCGATTAACGAGCGACCAAAGGTTTCCTAAATTATTTTTCGTTATGGCGGAAGAAGATAATTTTATTGATATCAAAGCACTAATCGGAGCAGTTTTAACGGAATTCGCAAGTGTTGGAGATTTGAAAACATTAGAAATTACTGGCATGTACAGTCAATGAAAGTGCATTAAATGAGTTTTGAGAATATTTCGAGATATGTCGATGGAAAAAGTTTATACATTTTCCAAAAATTTTGAATTGAAAATGTTAAGAAGCTGGCTTCCAATCGGCACTACTTCTGGAAATAGAAATTCGAAAGTTAAAACTACTGCAGAAAAAAACATTGTCGCGTGAGAAAGATTTGCATTCTGCAAAAAAAGCTACAACTTCGGATATAGCTGCAGGCGATTAACACTACAGCATGTAGATGGCTTAAATAAGAATGGATTCAGTCAAGATGATTTCGATTCATTTTGATCTTTTCATTAAATAGGAATATAATTAAATTATATTGTTTTGTTACTACTATCACTTTGACACTCGCTATCATTGGAAAACTTTCGCGTTACGCATCGCGTCGCGTGTCGCGCCCACTCAGGCTTCACCCTAAGGCTGCTGTCAGAGTGAAGGCATCACGCGAAGCGTTTAGTCGTCCGTGCGAGTTTGTTGCATTTGATCAAAGCAAAGAAGTCAGAGTGAATGCGATGCGAAAACAGTACATCGCATTGAATAGCTTAGCTTCGGGCCGCGTTCCGCGCTCACTTCTGACATCAACCTAAGAGACCCATAGTGTTATATACCATTCGACTCAGTTCAACGAGATCGGAAACAGTTCGCTCGTACATCTCAACCAAGTCAGTCGATAAACCAAAACCGCTTATGTTCGGGACAGAAGAAATCAAGTACAGTATTGTGTAGTGATTAATAGAACGATCTCGAAATGAGTGAACCAAACGAACAAAAGCTTCCGCCGGTACGAAAAAATACAATTATTGTTGACTTCAGACACTGCAAAATTCGACCTTCGATACGAGAACTTGAAGGTTTGCTTAAGGAGCAAATGCATCTTGACATTAAACGTGTGCATTTACTTCAATGCAATAAGACCAATAATGTTGTTTACATCCAGTTCTATAAAGAGTTGGATGCAATTCAATTCGCTAAAGACAATAATAATGTGCACCATGTGGAGCACGAGAACATTAAGTACAACATTCCAGTATATATGGAAGATAGTGCTATAGAAGTGCGTGTGCATGATCTTCCCTCAAGCGTCACCGATTCATATATTCGCTAAACTATGTCCCAATACGGAGAGATTCTCTCTATCGAAAAAGAAAAGTGGAAGATTTTTTCCCCGGTATTCTAAATGGCGTACGATTGTTACGCATGCGCTTGAGGAGGCCTATACCTTCTTATGTGACATTCGGCCAGGATACAAGAATACCGTGCAAATCACTTGTTACCTATGAAAATCAGATGGCCACATGTCAATATTGCCAAAAAGCTGTTCAATACGGTAAGCCATGTGATAAACCGGACAAGGAGACAACTGTACCAAAGGACAACGGTGCTTCCTTTACACCAACCGACCCCAAGCAACCCCAGTACACCTGTGACAGTCAGCAACAACAGGAAAGTATCCCCTTCAACGAAACCATCCAACGTAACCCCTATAGAACAAAGTACACCAGCTGCAGTTAACAGCTTACCATCCAACCAACCAGCAACTGCAAACAATGTACAACAAGGCGCATCTACAGCAACTAGCAACGAAATCAACAACAATACCACGGCAATGGATAACGAGACGAACCACGAACAAACTGCCCCTCAATCCTCGCAAGAGGAAAATGGAAGCTCCTCTCCCCCTAGAAAAAGGGTGACAACGAGATCCAATACAAAAAAAATTTATCTTAAAACTCAGCTAAATCGGCCACGTAAAGCTTGTACGCAAATAGGCCTGAATGAAATATCTTTTAAATAAAAAAAAAACGAGATCGGAAAATGTCTGTGAGTGCATTTTTCGAAGATATTTTTAACGCTCAATATTCTTAGAGCTTTTTCGATTTCGGAAATTTCATGTTTTTTTACGAAAGTTTCATGTACCACCCCCAGCGCCCACCCACCCCCTACGATGATCTTTCAAGATCTATGAAAATTCCACTAAGTGGATTAAGAAGTGTTTTGCCTCTATCATATAGAAAGGTTATGTAATCACTGTGAAAACCGACTTTTTACCCGGGGCCCGGAGGGCCGAATGTTATATACCAATCGACTCAGCTCGACGAACTGAACAAATGTCTGTATGTGTGTGTGTGTGTGTGTGTGTGTGTGTGTGTGGTATGTAACAAAAATGTGCGCTCGATTTACCCATTCTTTTGGTCCCATAGGTTGCTATTGAATTTTACCCGGATCGGACTTCCGATTCGGGATTAACGGGGTAAAATGTGCAAAAAAAATGAAGATAAAGTGCACCCGATTTTTTCAGAGACCTTTCATCGAATTTTCACAAGCGTAGATTCAAATGAAAGGTCTTTCAACCCCATATAATCCAACAAAATTTCATCCGGATACGTCTTCCGCTTCCGAAATTACAAATTGATAGGTATAAAAATTTAATTTTCAGAGGCGTGTTTTTATACATGAAACGGAAAAATTCAATCAAATACATTCAAATAGCCGTATAATTCTTGAATTGGACAGATTTGGTTAGTTGATGATCAAATACATTGATTTTGGGTATACCGGATCTTCATTTCAGATGCCAAAAGTATCGAAAAAAAGTGATCGTGTAATCCAAACCGGAAACCACTCCAATTTCTTAGAAGCGGATGAACCGATTTTCACAAACTTAGATTCAAAAGAAAGGTCTTGTAGTCCCATATCAAATTCCTGAATATTATTTGGATCCGACATCCAGTTTCGGAAATATGGGGTAAAAAGTGCACCAACTTTTCTCAGAGATAGCTGAACCTATTTTCACAAGCTTAGATTCAAGTGTGGTCTTGTCCCGGGTTGGCGGTTCAGTGCATAGGACGCTGGTCTTACAAGCCAGTTGTCATATGTTCGAGCCCCGACCTGGAAGGGTTCTTAGTGTCAGTAGGATCCGTAGTACTAGCCATGCAATGATTCTGTACACTTAAGAATCGGCTGCGAAGTCTGTTGAAACAGAAAGGCCAAATTCCACAAAAGGAATGTAATGCCAAGACTTTGCTTTGCTTGTTTGGATAAGACTTCCGGTTCCGGTGTTATGGAGTAAAATGTGCAATAAAAATAGAAATATGTGTACTAATTTTTTTTTACTAAAGATGGAGTAACCGATTATTACAAACTCAGATTTAAATGAAAGATTTTATGATTATATACAAAACTTCTGCATTTCATCTGGATCTGACTTCGGTTTCGGAATTATAGGGTAAAGTGTGTTAAAAGTTAATATCATCACTTAAATGGGCGAAACAAACACTTGACAAATTTTCTAAACTGGCCTCAAAACTACTCCATTCGATAGTCATTATCAGTAGACGGCCGAACACACTGATTCCGGCTATCATGGTTCCCGCTTTCCGATCCAGGAGGCACCGGACATAGTGGTTATATTTTCTCAAATGGATCTCACTTTTCTCATCGATGGTATGATCGATTTTTACAAACTTACACGGGTAAAAATCCAATGCCGGTACCATGATTAAAAATCATGAAATCATGAATCATGTCTATCTTGCATAATAAGTCATGATTTCATGAGCAAAATGATTGATATCATAAACAATAACACATCTTTCATGAATATTTTCATGATATCAATCATTTTGCTTATGAAATTTCATGAGAAGGCATGGTTCATGATTTCATGATTAAAAAATAATGGTACCGGTAATAGATTTTTATCCGTGTAGATTCAAATGAAAGGCTATAGCAGGATAAGCATGTGAAATCGGCCCCCAAAGGAAATTCATATTGTTATACCACATTCGAAAGGTCATAGACTGGAAACATTTTTTCTCAAAGTTTCAACCCTTTAACTGCCATATTGACGGAGCTAGGGTGGTTCTATTGATTTTTATTTTAGTTGATTTTTGAAGAAACCGCTTCTCCGAAAAATTTGAAAAAAATCAGGTATATTTAAGGCATTATGAGGAAGGTTTACAATTTTTTTTCAAAATTTTTGAAGATGTATTTCTTCCATAAAAAAATACTTGAAAATTTTGAAACATATTTTTTTCCTCTTACAATTTTTGCACCACCCCGGATTTTTTAGTGATAAATAAAAAAATTTTGGACATGTGAAAGTGGTATGTTGACATACTTTTAAAAATGTGGACGGCCATAATATTTGATTCTTTCTAAAAAATAAATAACAGTCGACCATGCGTCCCCATCAAGTTCTGTTAAAAGGAAACGCATAGTGCTTTGTTCTAGTAGTTTATGCAACTCAAGCGCAGGGCTTAGGAATCAAAGTGACGAAAAGGAGGAAATGAGTTTCAACATTTGCATAATACATGCACGATCATACTTCGGGTACAACCTAGAAAGTTTGTTTGTTTGTTTTATTTTATTAGCGACTTTAACCGTTTCTGGTCATTCGCCGCACTAACCTAGAAAGTTACAAAACAAGAACTTACTGGTTCATATATGAATGGTAGTAATATATGAACGTCGCGAATATCACACATATGAAATTCGGTTACGGCAGTCAAGAACTAAAGCGAGTGTCAGTTTCTCACGTGTTACTGTTGGATGCAATAAAAGAATAATGAAAGAAAGAATGAGAATTTCATCACAGTGTCAAAAGTTATCATAAAGATATGCTATCGAGGGATGTCTATAGCTTTCTGGAAAAATGTGTGATAAAGATAAAGTAAGAGTTTTGTGTTTGAAAACGTCAATCGAATGGTTTGAAACAACAACAGATTTAAAAAATAGTAATGCGTCATTTTTCGTTTTTGAGTTATAACCTTTTACATTATTTCAAGACATGCATTTATCGACCATGTCCATTAAAAAACTTGATTCGCTGAATCGATTTCTTTGATTTTTGGGTATATTGTGTAGAATAGTCCGTACTTTCTAGAAAATATCAGAGAATACATAATGACGTCTCATGTACCAATCAACTCAGTAAGTGATTATTCACTCTCAGAGTAAATATCATCAATTCTTGGATTGGAACGAGAGCAGCAAGTATCGGAATATAGTAGCTCTGGAATAGAAGCTTTTTTTTCTGCCAAGTAATTTTGAATTTAAAGCTTTATCACGAGATGACCCAATTAAGACACACAGATCACAAATAAAAGCTATTCGGGTCCGTAATAAGTTGTATCTCATTTTTCAAAGCTTAAAAGTGCTATATCGAGGACACACCAAATTCGATTGGATATTTGGGATTCCAGCGCCGTTACTGTGAATGTGCTATTGGCAATAGAACTGTTGGTTGCTGTTCACACGTGGCCGCCATTATTTAACAGATCGGCTGAAAAGTTCGTATCGTTTCTATGAGAGGGCGCCACTAGAATTAAATCCATACCATTTTCAGTTAGTACCAACCTTCAAAAGATATGTGTATAAATTTGACAGCTGTCTGATTATTAGTTTGTGAGATAAGGCATTTTGAGTGAAGCTACTTTTGTTATTGTGAAAAAATGGAAAAAAAGGAATTTCGTGTGTTGACGAAACACTACTTTTTGATGAAAAAAAGTGCCACCGATACCAAAAAATGGCTTGATGAGTGTTATCCAGACTCTGCACCGGGCGAAGCAACAATTCGTAAGTGGTTTGCAAAATTTCGTACTGGTCATATGAGCACCGAAGACGATGAACGCAGTGGACGTCCAAAAGAGGCTGTTACCGATGAAAACGTGAAAAAAATCCACAAAATGATTTTCAATGACCGTAAAGTGAAGTTGATCGAGATAGCTGACACCCTAAAGATATCAAAGGAACGTGTTGGACATATTATTCACGAATATTTGGATATGAGAAAGCTTTGTGCAAAATGGGTGCCGCGTGAGCTCACAATCGATCAAAAACAACAACGAATTGATGATTCTGAGCAGTGTTTGGAGCTGTTATATCGAAATAAAACCGATTTTTTTCGTCGATATATAACAATGGAGGAAACATGGCTCCATCACTTCACTCCGGAGTCCAATCGACAGTCAGCTGAGTGGACTGCACGCGATGAACCGAACCCAAAGCGTGGAAAGACTCAACAATCGGCCGGTAAGGTTATGGCGTCTGTATTTTGGGATTCCCATGGTATAATTTTCATCGACTACCTTGAAAAGGGAAAAACCATGAACAGTGACTATTATAAAGCGTTAGTAGAGCGTTTGAAGGACGAAATTTCAAAAAAACGGCCTCATTTGAAGAAGAAAAAAGTTTTGTTTCATCAAGACAATGCACCGTGTCACAAGTCGATGAAAACCATGCTGTAATTGAATGAATTTGGCTTCGAATTGCTCCCTCATCCACCGTATTCTCCAGATTTGGCCCCCAGTGACTTTTTCCTGTTCTCAGACCTCAAGAGAATGCTCGCTGGTAAAAAATTTAGAAGCAATGAAGAGGTAATCGCTGAAACTGAGGCCTATTTTGAGGCAAAGGACAAATCGTACTACAAAAATGGTATCGAAAAGTTGGAAGATCGCTATAATCGCTGTATCGCCTCTGATGGCAATTATGTTGAATAATAAAAACGAATTTTGGCAAAAAAATGTGTGTTTCAATTAATCTTATCTCATGCTCGGTTTTTATCCAGAATAGTGAGACCGGCGGAAATTTTGTCAGAAATGCTTAAATCAGAACAGCTACAAAAGACGATCAATGAAAGAAGTGACGATAATGAGTTTATAGAATAAACGAAAATAATCAGAAACAAAATGTGTGCTATCAAATAGCAATGTATTTTTATAATATTTTTTGTCCCATTTCCTATTTAAATGAAATATACAGTCAATAATTCTAAGTAATCTATTCCAACCTTCATCAATGGCCACTTTTGTTTGACACCAATATAAAAAAGAAAAATTCAATTCGCTGTTGTTTCAACTCGATATGCATTTAGTGAAATGTACAGAGCTGGCAAAACAGGAAACCGCGTTGTACGAGACCTCACAGTGCAAAGCGATTTGACCATTTCATGAAACACTATCGAATTTTCGAATTATAAAAAAAAGTGAGACGTGACAGGGGTCATTTAAGTAAGCAGAGGGCTTCTCGTATCTAAACTTTCACCTTCTACCAGAGTTCTCACACAATGTGTTTCATTGTATTGATATTTTCTCATCTCTATATAGTTAGTTATAACACCGGAATGGAAGATTTGCCCGAAACTATTGCTTGAGTGCCTGGAGTTGTAGCGTATGGCTATGCGTCCCAGGGTGAAAGCGGCGCACGGCCAGCGCTCCATTCATCGCTGTGTGTGATGGAATCAAATCAAATTTTTACTTTTTTTTACTTTTTTATTTATGACTTCTGGTCAGTCAGTAATTTTTACTTTTTTCGGTTTTTAACGATATCAAACTAACTAGAGATTATAAGAAGAGAAAGAATATGAAATTATAGAGCCATAGTACTCAAGAAAGAGCAAGGATGTGAAGAATAAAGTGCGGAAAAGGGTCATTTAAGTAAGCAGAAGGCTTCTCGTATCTAAACTTTTACCTTCTACCATTTTAGAAAAAATCAAATATTGTGGCCGTCCACATTTTTTAAAAATATGAAAACATACCACTTTAACATGTCCAAAAATTTTTTATTTATCACTAAAAAATCCGGGGTGGTGCAAAAGTTGTAAGAGGAAAAAAATATGTTTCAAAATTTTCAAGTATTTTTTTTATGGAAGAAATACATCTTCAAAAATTTTGAAAAAAATTGTAAACCTTCCCCATAATGCCTTAAACATGCCTGATTTTTTTTCAAATTTTTCGGAGAAGCGGTTTCTTCAAAAATCAACTGAAATAAAAATCAATAGAACCACCCTAGCTCCGTCAATATGGCAGTTAAAGGGTTGAAACTTTGAGAAAAATGTTTCCAGTCTATGACCTTTCGAATGTGGTATAACAATATGAATTTCCTTTGGGGGCCAATTTCACATGCTTATCCTGCTATAGCCTTTCATCTATTGCTTCAAATTGCAAGTTCGGTTATTTATTTGAGTCCAAACGTCTTCCATTGGCCCAAACACGATTCGAATTATATCAACTCAGAGTACTTCGAAATTCCAAATTATTTGCGTTTGAGTGGCTTTGAACAGATTCGTCCAATGTACTCAAACCATCCCGTTTGCTTCCTGTTATTATATTACATTGATGAGACCGATATTTGGGAACTCATCGACATATTTTACCTATTCGAACGATTGCTCTTGCTCATAAACTGTCAAACTGATTTTGATTGTATTTTGCTTGGGTCATTTGGGACCTTTAAAAGCAGGACAAAGTGCGAAGTGTACCTGTTTTGGGGAAAAAATGTTGAGATCGAATAAAAAACAATTGTCAGATGATTCATTTTTACGGAACATGAAGGATAATACTTCTCACTGTGCGAGAAAAATACCATTCTGTACTTCACTGATCGCGAGCAATCATGAGGGTCGTTCGATTATTCTGACTTTAGAGCATTCTAAATAATTTCCATCCAAAGATAATTTTCGAGTTGTGAGAATTTAACCGGGACAACTACAGGTACAGAAATAAGAGGAACAAGTACAAGTAGTACTGGCACGATTGCAGAGAGTGCAGAAAAACGTACAGAATGTGCAGATGGTACAGATATAAGTACAGAAGTCCCAGGACCAAATGCATAAAAAACTGAAACAGGTACAGAAAGTACAGGAACAAATTCTGAAACAAGCACACAAAGTACAAAATGAAGTGCAGAAAATGAAAGTTTAGATTAAAAGAAGAAAAAGGTTTTATTTCACGCATTCCAATGATGCCCACTGATATGTCATTTCAATTTGAACGATATTTTCTCATCCGTTTAACTTTTCTGTTACCGTCAATAATCGTTATGAGTCTGTAGCGTGAATGCGGAGTTCTTTTCAGATAGAAAATTGTACGCTGCCTGTTCGCGTTTCGGCAAACCATCGGTTTTATATATTTTGTCCTGTTGTCCGCGATATCAAAAGGTTGGGGCCACTGTCATAGAGCATTATAATGATATTTTTCTTCAATAATCCTTGAAATTGATAAGTAGTTTTGATTTCCTCCATCTAATCTAATATTATTGCGCTACGAAGTGTGCAGGGATCCGCTAGTCCTAATATAATTCTAGTATAGTCACAACGATTTGAATTGAATAAATACATATTCCTCTTATATTTTAAATATCATATAGTGATTTTCACTGTCGGCTAGAAAAGATTGCGATGCGATAAGATAGCGACAAAATGCCGCAAAGATAGCGAAACTGTCATTCGCATCGATTCAACCCCTTCGAGACCACAAGCCAGAAAAAAATATTTTTTAAATTGACCGTTACAACAACTAATTTTTTATTTATTATTAAGAAAACTTCAGTCATAATTAATTCATATTGATAATGCGTATGATTACGGCGTGTGCTATTTATTTGACATAATGTACGATTCAGACGATCCGCCTCCTTCCGTCACCGTCACCGAAACGTCAGCTTCCGTCAAAATTAGTTTAATACTTTCTTTACCGGAACGTTCACACGCTCCGTCCGTCAAGACGTTCCGTGACGGTGACGTTACGTGTGAATGGCTCCATAAGAATGCATGTAATTAATGTTGACGGTGCCAGTGACGGAGATTGACTGTGACAAAAGAAGACGGATCGTCTGAATCGTACGTAATTATTATTTTGTGCTTAGTATGTACCCTTTTCATTTATATTTTGTATTAATCGACGCCTTAGTTTTCAAAACCTCGTGCTTTAATCGATTGTGCTATTTGTCTACTCTAAAAGGTTGGTCGTCTTTGACAGATATACATTTGTTGATGCTTTCGATGAAATAACAATTGTCGCTAAGGAATTTTACCAGTTGAAAATGCAATTGGCCTCAATCCAACAGCCGATTAATTTTTCTTTTGGCTCTAATGCTAGTTAATTTCAATACAACAGACAGCGAAGGGGTTAAAAAACTGTCCAATTTTCTGGCAGCGATGCCAGGTGAAATTTGAGGCGTCTGCGTATTAGAAATGGTCCTATTCGACCTCAATATTTAGAAGTATGACGAAAAAACCAAACGAAAACCCTACAGTAATAGCAAATGTCATTAAAATGGACAATTGTTCATAAAATTTCGAAAATCTGCAAAAAAGTCGGCTTAATTGCAAAGTCTGCTAACAAACGAAATTGCAAATTTACATACCAATCTGCAAACCTGGCATCAGTGGTTCTGACGCTCATTATTTCGCTATCCTGCGACGATTCCGTCGCATTCTATTTCCAGCTGAAAACCACTATATTTCGTCATTTGAATCAAACGATTACCTGCCATAAACTATAAAACAAACTGTTATTTTTTTAAATTTTGTTCATAATTTCATAAACTATTTCGAGTTTGTTTGTATCATTACATCATTTCTATTCAAATTTAGTTATTGGTTGAACTAATGGACGCAGTTAGAGTTAGAACTAAGTCTTGAAAGGGTCAATTAATAAATTGAAACTTCAATTGTCTTTATGAAATGATAACGAAGTTTCATGTATGGAAGGTCACGACAAGCAAGAATATCTCGAACTGGGACATTGGATAGTCTTCTTTGGGTACACGAAGAATGTATTAGATGGGATCTGACATCACGATACTTCACGCATGTCCAAACGACATGACTTTACTGACTATTGTTGAAATATATAAAGCGAATAATTATACAATCACTATCTCTTAATTGATTTGATTTCTATTTGGTTCATAAGTCCTAGTTTTATAAAACTTTTGAAAAACAGGAAAAAAACAGGAAAACAGTAACTCAAAGCAAAATGCAAAAGCAATTTTCTTCGCAGTCGTTTAGCGGAAACTCGAATGAGAAATGTCAGTTCATCTGGTATATTTTTCTACAATTGTTTCAACCATGTTTTCCTAAGTTTGTTTAGTAGAACCTTAACTGATTTTTCCTCAGTGTGGGTAAAAACATCTTGTTCCTGCCATGAAATACAACATTCACATTAAACAGTTTAAAAAACACAATTATTCAGTGCTGTCATAAAACAATCGCAGCCCATTTTGTATCCGAAAGGCCGTTTTGGGTTGAGCTGAAGGCAGGTTGATCAAATATTTATGCCCATTGTTATACCTTTTTCCGAGGAATCCCGTCGGGATTGTTCATTTATTCGCTTCGCCCCGAAAATCTCGGCTAGAGCGCCCCTTTCCGTCAAACAAACAACGGCTGAAGCTAATGCTGAAATTCCTCTTGCCAATGTCTGTAATGTTTTGTGATGACGTGCTAAATGTTTTTCCCTCATGGCCTGCTTCTGTGCGATTTCAAATCCGATTACACCCCTTCCCATCTTTCATCAGAGCAGCCATTAGAGGCAGAGATTTTAGCTATTCACGTTGCGGAGGTAACTTTTTCGACTTTCACCGGAATAATTCGCTTCGAAATTAGCGAGATTAATTATGCAAAATGAGCGCATACTTTCAGGGATATATGTAACTCATGCAAGATTTATTTCTCGTTTCAGTAACAGCCTGGCACACCTACTCGGAACGAATGTTCAACGATCCGCTGTACACCTCGTTGAAACTCCAGAGCCAACAACAATCGGCAACCTCATCACCACAGCTCACCCAGCACTCAATATTCCCGGATTCCACGTCACACTTATCCTCGGCCCTAGATCATACGCACAGTATCAGTGCTCATCAGACGGACACCACGGACTCATTCCTACATCATCAAGGATATGCATCCTACCGTCAACCGTCGGACGTCGTGACCTCATCGGAGCCCGACTACTGCAATACCGGATCGGGAAATGGCTCGGCCTTGACTAATATTTCCACCACGAATCCCTCGCCACTTAACTCTCTTCCAGTTCCGAACGGACCCCTTCATCAACGTCGCGGATCTCTTCAACTGTGGCAATTTTTGGTGGCTCTTCTGGACGAACCGGCTTCCAGTGCTGGATGTATAGCTTGGACAGGTCGAGGAATGGAATTCAAACTAGTAGAACCGGAAGAAGTTGCCCGTCGCTGGGGAATCCAGAAAAATCGACCTGCCATGAATTACGACAAACTGTCCCGAAGTCTGCGATATTACTACGAAAAGGGAATCATGCAGAAGGTGGCTGGCGAACGATACGTTTACAAATTCGTGTGCGATCCAGAAGCCCTGTTCAACATGGCTTACGGTGGCACGGTCGCTCCAACAACCTCGACGATCGGGAACAGTTGTAATTCGGCATTGGATGGCCATTTGCATTCGTCGCACCACCACCACCCCCACCATCATCATCATCATCAACAACAAAATCTGCACCCGAGCAGTTCCTCACCACCAAACTGTCACGGTGGACAATCGTCCGTGACTGATGGTGTTTCCGAAGCGGTGGAACGAGGTTCCTACTTTAGCACTGGCTCATCCACGTACAATCATGGAAACTAAGCTTAACTCAGTCAGTAAACTAAGTCTAGTCAACTCACGTAGGAGAACATTTTAAATTTTCTCTGTTAGTCAAACGATCGCCGAACACACGCCGGACGAATGCAGAAATTAAAGCAATAAACTATGAATTAAATGTATAGCTGATGATGTTCAAAATCAAAAATGGTGTTTTATTTTACGCTCACAGATGCCAAGGTGACAGAAACCCAAAAACCTGTTTTAATCCACCTAGTGGTGTAATGATGCCTTGCTCATATCAATCTTACTATCATACATAATACTGTGCTATTCTTTAAATTAATTTTCTTCGATTCTTAAAACAATAACCGAAATCGGTTTGTTTGATCGTCTAAGGAGTGTATCAAAAATAAGCTATCCACAAATTTTGCTTTCAAATTATGATAAAAAACGATATTTTATTCAAACTAAAAATTGGTGCTTTATTGTACGAGGTTAAACTTAAGCATAATGAAAAACCGAATGAAATTTAAGTTATTCCTTCACGAATTTTCGAACTTTTGATCGAACGCTCTTCATTAAGTTCCGGACAAGTGTTGCATTGCATTTTTTGGACGCTGGAGCCCAAATTTTATTGAACTCCTGCATGTTCCCAGCTGCTCTACCAGTCTTCTAGAAGACCCTCTTCACGATTGCCCAGTAACGTTCGATGGGTCGAAGCTAAGAGTAATTTGGGGGATTGATATTTTTCTCAACGAAATTTATACCCTTTTTCGCAATCCAATTTAGAGTGGTTTTGGCATAGTGAGCCGACGCTAAATCCGGCAAAAAAAGTGGAGGTGCACTATGCTTCTTATATAAAGGCAGCAGCCTCATCTGGAGACACTCAGATCGATAGATATCTGCATTTATAGTTCCGGTAGTTTAAAAAATGGTTGACTTCAAACCACAGGAACATATAGATTGCCATACCAGTACCTTTCGACTAAATTTCTCCACTTGAACCGACCTGTCCGCATCGCTCTCATCCTCCCCAACGACGACAGTAAAGTATTTTGGACCTGGAAGGGTTTTTGAGATCTCCTTTACATAAGTCTCATCGTCCATCAAAACGCATGCATCCGCAAAATCTGCAAAAGACGCGAATACAATTTCCGGGCCCTTGTTGCTGCTCGCTTCCTCTGTTCTCCACTTTGTTTGAAGATTTTCTGCTTCTTGTAGGTCTTCAGGTGATTTCGCTTCTTGATACGCTGGATCATTCCGACACTCATTCCTGCTTCTTTGGACAAATCACGTATTGACATTGATTTGTTCGTCATGATTAGAGATACCACTTTCTGGTCCAGTTTCGGTTTGGAAGAACCGCGTTTTCTGTCTCTTTCTGGCAGCTCATCAAAAGAATAGTATTCCCCAAACTTATTAGTGATGGTTTTCAACACTGGCATAATGAATTCCAATCCGCTTCGCCAATTTTCGCAGAGTAATACCTTTCTCACTTAGCCATGTGTCCAGAACCTTAATTTTCACTTCCTTTTCAATAGGCGACATTTTGATAACGCAGAATTTCAACCGCACAAACAAGTAAACAAACGAAACCTGACAGCCAAACACACAGCATGCTGTGATCTGAGCATAAAAAAATCATCACAAATACATGCGTACAACACAAATGTATGTGGATAGCTTATTTCCGATACACTCCTTACTGATAAAAACTAACAATTGGAGAAGATTTGAGGTCGATTTAGAAAACTTTTTACGGTTTTTCGCCCTTTTCAGTGATGATATAAAATTTTTAACACACTTTACCCTATATTTCCAGATCCGGAAGTCAGATCCGGCTGAAGTTCTGGAATTACGTATGGGATCACAAGACCTTTCATTTGAATCTAAGTTTGTGAAAATCGGTTCAACCATTTCCAAGAAAAGTTAGTGCAAAAAAACGTTACATACGCACATACACACACAGACATTTTGCGTACTCGACGAACTGAGTCGAATGGTATATGACACTCGACCCTCCAGACCTCGGTTCAAAAGTCTGTTTTCACAGTGATTGCATAACCTTTCTATATGAAAAAGGCAAAAAGGCGTGAGGGTAATGTCATAATTGGATGCCGTGAATAAGGACCGTTCATAAACCACATAGACCAAAATGTGAAACTTTGAACTCTCCCGTCCTCCTCGTAGACTTTCGTAGACTTTTACAGTGCAATCATGATTCCATTCACCGAGTTTTATAGTTTTCCTGGGGAAATTAATGAACTTGTTCATAAAAAACATACTAACAAAAACTGCAATTATGAGTTATTTAGGCTTATTACATACTACTTAGAATTTTATCATAAACTAGCTGACCCGTCGAACTTCGTCTCGCCCGTTTTTTTTTAATTTATGTTTTCGGACAGTAGAATTGTCAAACGTTATGCTGTTAATGTATCTTTCCATTATTTTACTGATTACTTGGCTGCGATGAATTCATAAAAAAAAAATTGTCAATATGTTTTGTTACGCAAAAATAAAGCGAATGCACCGCGAATCGTTTTTTTAATCAGTGCATCGAATAGCGATTGTTGATCTCTCTCATACTATGGTTTCGACATATGGAATAAAAAGTGAAACAAAAATAACTGAGATGACTACTTTAAATTGATTAGAACAAATTTACAAAAGCTGCCCTCGCGACTTGTTTTTCGTCACTTCTCGCTAGTCTGGTGATATTATTTAATCGTGTTTGATGAATGTTCGTTGCGTGACAATCACAGGAAAAAATTTCCATTAACAATTTAGCCATAAAACTTTATTTTTACTTTTAATTTATGACTTCTGGTCAGTCAGTAACTATTTAGTAAATTTTTGACATATCAGAGACTCGGATGTTTCGCATCGCTAAGTTCGACTCCTCTGGTAGACGGTAAAAGTTTAGATGCGAGAAATCTTCTTCTTACTTAAATGAACCTTGTTACATTGAGTTTTCCGCACTTTATCTTCAAATCCTTACTCCTCTTTGAGTACTATGGATATTGTTAAAACATCGAATGATAAAATGAGTAAATTTTGGACATTCGAAAGTTCAAGTTACCATTCTTTTAAATATTGTATCCATTAACTTTTACATGAACACTGCATTCGTTTAATAGTTGTATCAATAGTCGTCGCATTAGTCGACACCACATAATTTTGTTTAGTACCCCACCTACAATTAATGAATGGTGGAGTTCGGCACTGAGAATCTATATCAGAAAGTTTTATATGAAAATAATGTGCAGTTCTTCTGTTATAGATGAGTGAAGATGAGGAGTGATAGTACCAGTATTCAGTTTATCGTTCGAGTCAATGCATAAAATCTCACAACTAATGGTTTTCAATCCACCAGACTTTACCCGACGCGAACGAACTTCAGCATGCTAAATTCAAAGCAAACCTCTATGATTGATCTCATTATTTAAACAGCAACATCTTATCATTGATTCGTACAAAAATCGTACTATTTATAAGGTGATTTGTTCAACTCACGCCTACGATGGCCAACAATAAACAACTAACTGATTACATTGCACACAATGCATCTTCTGGTAAACAGTATCAGAACTTTTGATCATGTTTACGGTATAGCTAGAACACTCATATGCGTTCCATCATTGAATCATTTGGCAATCAATAATGTTGATACCCAACTAAGCACGTGGCTCGAAATGACGAACCACATGAATTCACACAAAACAACTCGTTGCGCGCCAAATGATTCTTTCAACGATCTAGTATTCCTTTCTTCGACGGTCAAACACTTATGCAACTCGTTATGCGCCAAACACCTATCGATGATCTAGCAATCATTGACGACTTTTTCAGTGGAAAATTCCATTGTCCATACAAAATAACTTTATTGGTTTTTCCCACTTTTCCGGTAAGTTTTCCTAATTTTTTTGATGTACGAACCCGGTGGGGGTAAAAACTGATCAAACAAAAAAAAGCATCTCAATCCGTCCATCCGTTCTTACGTGATGCGATTACAAAGAATGATCTCTGCATTTTTATATATATAGATTTCTGACTATAGTTCCGATTATATGTATAAAAAATAATGTTGCTGCGTTAAATACTATAAGAGATATTCGCAATTAAGCTCTACCCATTCTCGAACGGGGTAAATTTTAATTAGGCGCCCCATAGTAAAGTAAGTCGTATTAACGAAAAACAAAATGTTTTATTCCTGAGAGACATAAATGCTTTTCAATTTTCCAAGAAATCAAGAGTCGTAGTTCGAAATCTGAACATTTTCGATTTAGAAATATGCTCTGCAGAATAATTCAAATTGAAGGTGCTGTGAGATTTTGTTTATTTATTTCGTCAAGCAAATGTAGACTACATGTGAATGGTTTACAATGTTTACATAGATACTATGCATTATTTCTTCGACTAAGCTGGAATTTCATTCCATTTTTTGACATACCAAGGTCAAGATGTTCGCAATATTGATTGAAGTGGCGCATTCTTCGATTGATTGGGCTATATTTTGCATGATTTGTTCTAGTGTTTCTTTCTAAAAATAATTTCTTGGTTCGTAACTGACGGCTAGGTGTATAAAAATTTAGTTGCGATAATAAAGAAGGTGATTGAATGCGTTGAGAAATAATGTCGCTGATAAAATACAGCATTGCAAGGTCGCGGCGTTCTTTAAGTGTTTGAATATTGATGAGCATGCAGCGTGCTTCATATGATGGTAAAGGAAATGCTGTCCAGTTTAATTTACGAAGTGAATATAAAAGAAATTGTTTTTGAATAGATTCGATGCGTTCTTCGTGAATAATATTGTATGGATTCCATACTAAGCTGCAATATTCCAAAATAGGTCTGACATATGTACTGTATAATATTTTAATTGTGTATGGGTCCTGAAAGTTATGACTGAAGGGTTTAATAAAGCCCAGCATGCTATTTGCTTTATTGATTATGGTATTGTAGTGTTCCACAAAAGTGAGCTTGGAGTCTAAGATTACGCCTAAATCTCGTACAATTTTACATTTTTCTACAAGTTGGTTTCCTAGATGTATGTTTATAGATATAGTTTCATTTTTCCTGCTGAAAGTTATTGAGTTACATTTTTTTTACATTGAGTTGGAGTAGACTTTTGCAACACCAAATGTGGAATAGATTGATTTCGTTCTGGAATATTACAGTGTCGTTGATATTTTTAATTTCCATGAAAAGTTTCATGTCGTCTGCATATATAAGCACTTTAAGATTTTTGAGTATGAAGGAAATGTCGTTTATATGTAAAATGAAAAGGAGAGGCCCTAAATGAGAACCCTGAGGTACGCCAGAAGCTACATTAATTGGTTCAGACAATATGTTTTGGAAGCGGACTACCTGTACACGATTCGTTAAGTATGATTCGAGCCATTCCAGAAGGGTATGTTTTATGCCATATTTTTGTAGTTTGTGTGCTACTGGTATGTCAATACGGTCGAAAGCTTTGCTAAAGTCAGTGTAAAGAGTGTCTACGTAGTTGCCAGCGTCCATTGCATTCAGAGCGAATGTCATAAATTCTAAGAGATTTGTTGTATTTTTTTTTTTTTTTTTTAATAACTATTTATTGGAATATGAGTTAAAATTAAATTATTAAGATTTAAAGTGGGTGTTCAGCCACAAGTGGTGACTTTTCAGCCCTGTTATATATATATATATATATATATATATATATATATATATATATATATATATATATATATATATATATATATATATATATATATATATATATATATATATATATATATATATATATATATATATATATATATATATATATATATATATATATATATATGATTTGGTTATTACCATGAAGACATCATTTGCTTCCGCAATTCTGAGATTTTTGTGTAGGGAAAATTCTAAACCTACTTGTATTGTGTAATGGGGAAAAGGAACTTATATACTAACTTACTAACTAATACAGAGAGCGAATCGATTCAATTGAAGATTGCATCGATTTTTGTCGGAATTTGCTTATAATATTATGTGACATTACATCTAATGGTTCTATATTTGTGAGTCTGTGTAACTCATTTGTACTAAACCAGGGAGGACGCTTCAGAATCATTTTCAGAATTTTATTCTGAATCCTTTGAAGCGTTTTCTTCCTGGTGGAACAACAGCTTGACCAAATTGGTACCGCATAAAGCATGGCTGGTCTGAAAATTTGTTTATAAATTAACAATTTGTTTTTTAGACAGAGCTTAGAATTTCTGTTTATAAGAGAATACAAACATTTAATATATTTATTACACTTTGCCTGGATTCCTTCAATGTGATCCTTGAAAGTGAGATTTTTGTCATACGTTAAACCTAAGTATTTAGCTTGATCAGACCATGTCAATTCCAAGCCATTCAATTTAAGAATGTGATTATTGTTTGGTTTAAGAAAAGAAGCTCTTGGCTTGTGAGGAAAGATAATTAATAGCGTTTTTGCTGCATTTGGTTTAATTTTCCATTTTGACAGATAATCACAGAAAATATTTAAACTTCTTTGTAGGCGACTGCAGATCACTCTTAGATTTCTACCTGTGGCTAACAGACTTGTGTCGTCACAGAATAGCGATTTCTGACAACCAACGGGTAGATTTGGAAGATCAGAAGTGAAAATATTATCCAAGCAATTTAGATTTACAATTCTGATAGCTAACCTGAAGAGTACGATCAGTTAAATAATTTTGAATCATTTTGATCAAATAAATAGGAAACTGGAAATCAGACATTTTTGCTATTAAACCTTTGTGCCAAACACTGTCGAATGCTTTTTCTATGTCTAGAAGAGCAACTCCAGTGGATAACCCAGAAGATTTATTTGATTTTATCATGTTCGTTACTCTGACAAGTTGATGAGTAGTTGAATGTTCACGACGAAATCCAAACTGCTCTGGTAAAAAAATTGAATTCTCATTTATATGAGTCATCATTCTCAACAAGATAATTTTTTCAAAAAGTTTACTGATAGAAGAAAGTAAGCTAATTGGGCGATAACTTGATGTTTCTGCTGAGTTTTTATCAGGTTTTAGGATAGGAATTACTTTAGCGTTTTTCCATCTTTTTGGGAAGTAAGCTAATGAAAAACACTTGTTGAAAATTTTAACCAGGAGTCTCAAGGCAACATCGGGAAGTTTTTAATAAGAATATTAAAAATTCCATCATTACCAGGAGCCTTCATGTTTTTATGCTTCCTAATAATTGACTTAATTTAATCAAAATTCGTCTCAATAATGTCATCTTGTGATAACACTTGGGTTGAAATATGATCATATTTCAGTGAGACTTCATTTTCAATAGGACTCACAACGTTCAAATTAAAATTGTGGACACTCTCGAACTGCTGAGCAAGTTTTTGAGCTTTTTCGCCATTTGTAAGAAATATTTGATTTCCTTCCTTGAGAGCAGGAATAGGTTTCTGAGGTTTCTTAAGAACCTTAGAAAGTTTCCAGAAAGGTTTAGAATATGGTTTAATTTGTTCAACTTCTTTAGCGAAATTTTCATTTCGCAAAAGAGTAAATCTATGTTTAATTTCTTTTTGTAAATCCTTAACTATGTTTTTCATAGCAGGATCACGAGAACGTTGATATTGTCGTCGACGAACATTCTTCAACCGAATGAGCAGTTGAAGATTGTCATCGATGATAGGAGAATTTAATTTAGTTTGAGCTTTGGGAACTGAAAGATTTCTAGCTTCGATAATGTAATGATTCAAATTATCAATTGCTGTGTCGATGTCCGCAGAATTTTCTAAAATAGTTTCATGATCCACATGATTTTCAATGTGAGATCTGTAATCCAACCAATTAGCTCTATGATAGTTGAAAATAGAACTAATTGGATTAATTATAGCTTCGTTGGAAAGTCTGAATGTTACAGGAAGATGATCTGAGTCAAAGTCAGCATGAGTAATCGGTTCACTACAAATGTGACTTTGATCTGTTAGAACCAGATCAATTGTAGACGGGTTTTTCACGGAATAGAAACAAGTAGGATTACTGGGATGAAGAACTGTGAAGTAACCAGCTGAGAGTTGATTATGAAGTATTTTACCATTACTGTTATTTTGCCTACAATTCCACTGAACATGCTTAGCATTTAAGTCCCCTATTACGAAAAATTTCGATCGATATCTTGTAAGTTTTTGCAAATCGCCTTTAAAGAAATTTAATTGTTCGCCGGTGCATTGGAATGGCAAATATGCTCCAGCGATGAAATAAATTCCATGAATGGTTTCAACTTCGATTCCCAAGCTTTCAATAACTTTAGTATTGAAAGAAGGTGAAATTCGATGTTTAATTTGCCGTTGGACAAAAATGGCAACTCCACCACCTATTCCAGTAAACCTGTCAAATCGATGAACCACATAATGTGGATTACTTTTCAATTTGATATTTGGCTTAAGAAAAGTTTCTGTCACAATGGCAATATGAATTTTGTGAACTTTGAGAAAATTATAAAATTCATCTTCACTCGATTTCAAAGATCGAGCATTCCAATTTAAAATATTCAAATAATTATTTACCATCACTGTTAAATTTTAAATTCATTATAATATTATTTGCAAATTTCCATCCGATTTGAAATGCTTCAAAAAGTGATGAAGTCGAATTCATTTGGATGATCATTTGAAAAAGTTGATCTTGTAGGTAGATCATTTTATTTTCAGTTATTTCGCCTAAATCGACTTCATTTAAAGAAGCGAATGGCATTGAAGGAATATTTGTAGGTAGACTGCCATTAGAAGAAGATGATTTGGCCGGTCTACCTATTAATAAATTGTTTTCGTTAAAAGAAGAACTGCAAGGCGGTCCTGTGTTTTGATTATTTACATTAGAAGAAATAGGTGATAGATTTCTACCTAATATACTAGCATAACTGACATTAGAAGAAGATGATGACGAGGTCGATCTACCTGTCAATAAATTGTTTTCGTTAGAAGACGAATTGACAGGCGTACCTGTTTTTTGTTTCGAAGAAATCAGTGCCTTAAAAGAATTAGGCGTGGCATTTGTAACGGTTTTTTGATTTTCAGGTATGTTCTGTAAATTTAAGGTCGTTGATTTGACTTGTTGTCGAAGCGAACGAGCGTTTAAATTTTTTTCCCTGACAGGACATTTCAAATAATTGGATTTATGATTTCCATTGCAATTTGAACATGAAAATTTATCAGTGGTTTCATTCATTGGACAAACGTCTTTCGAATGCGATTTACCACAATTCAAACACCGTATATCCATATGACAATTTTTGGTTCCATGACCGAAGCCTTGGCAACGACGACATTGCGTTAAGTTTGCAATACGATTATGCCGTTTATAATGTTCCCAATGAATTTTAATGTGGGAAATGAAACGTACTTTTTCTAAAGTTTTCAAATTGTTTACATCACTTCGATTGAAGTGTATTAGGTAAAGTTCATGGGAAATTCCAGAGCGTGGTTTAGAAGTACCATTCGCTCTTTTTTCATAAGTATTACTTGGGAAGGGGCAAAACCAAGCAATTCTTTTAATTCATTTTAAATTTCATCAATACTTTGATCATTTGATAAACCTTTCAAGACAGCCTTGAAGGGTCTGTCTGATTTTATATCATATGAATAAAATTTATGAAGTTTCTCGGACAAATATCGAATAAGTCGTTCGTAATCTTCCAATCCATCCACCAAGACTAGACATTCTCATCTTCGTCCGATTTGAAATGAGACTTTTACTTCCGGGAGAAAAGTAGAAAGCTCAGTACGGAATGCTTTGAAGTCGGAAATCATCACCGTCACTGGTGGCATAGATTGTTGTTTCTTCCCAGAACGACAAGCGTCCATTTTGGGAATTTTTGAAGAATTTTCTTCTATGTCGCTACAATCGGATTCAGGAAGAATCTCGTAAATATTGTTAGACGGCATAGAATCAACGGAAGGGAAGTCCGTCCGTTGTCTTTTATTTTTACATTCAGATTCTATAAGATCGTGAATGTTATTAGAAAAATGTTGAATAACGGATTGTGATTTATTCCGTATTGAATTATTTTTAGCCTTAGGCTTGTTGCCTTTCCGGTTCGACGCAGGCATTTTTGAAATTAATGAAATTTTAAATTAAATTAACTAGGCTAAATTAGTCTTCGATTAGACTCCTAGCTAGCCTTAAAAAGGGCTGATTAATTTCTTAGTCACTCTAATATCACTCTTTGTATCACTTAGTCACTTAGTTAGTGATTCAGGTAGCCTTGAAAAAGACTGAAGCCTTGAATCAATGAAACTCTAGGTAGCCAGAAAAAAATTCCAGGAGCCAAGAGCTATACGCGTGCGGTGCGAACGACTGTTCAACACCGACTGATTTGTTGTAGTTGAGCGGCCTTTAAAAAGGCCATGTTGTTTGTTTGTTATTACATTTTTAAGTTGATGAAATAGTTTTTCGTTTACAATTTTTTCAAATAATTTTGGAATGCATGAGATAATGGCTATTCCACGGTAGTTCCGAATGTTAGTTTTTGCACCAGATTTAAATATTGGTACATGAAAACAAGATTTCCATGCTTTAGGAAAAGTACATTTATTAAGTGATAAGTTAAAAAGTAGTTGTAGTGGTAGTGTAAGTTCTTCAGCAATATTTTTTAAGAATATTGGTGGTATACTGTCCGGTCCAGGCCCTTTTGAGGCGTCTAAGTTTTTCAGTGCTGTCGAAATGTCATGTTCTGATAGATAGTTTGCAGAGATGGAGTTGGAAAATGCAGGTATGAAAGAGAAGTATTCACGATCACGGTCAGTTTCTGAATACGATGTATGTACTTCTTGGAAAAAATTGCAAATTGATTGCAGATTTCTGTACTATTTTCCCTACATGTTCGTCGAGGTGCATTTGAGATGGAAAATTTTTGCTTTTTAGTTTAGTTTTTGTGTAGTTAAAAAAGTTTTTAGGACAAGTCTTTATTTCGTTTTCAATTTTGCGGTTATATTCTTCATGTGCTGCATTTATGGCTATTGTGAGTTGATTGCAGAGGTCTATGTAATTTTGAAGTAGTAACTTTTTTCTTGTTTGTAAATTTTGTGTGCTTTTTGCTTTCTGTTTTTCAAATGTTTTAGTTGTGAATTGAACCATACAGGTAATTTGCTGTTATGATTTTTTCTTCTTCTTTTCATAGGCAAAGTTTCGGCTAATATTTTGTTTATAATGTGATAGAATTTGTTTACTTCGACGTCGACATTTCCTTCTGTACTCAGTATGTTCCGTCAATGCTACCCTGCGCATTTCGGCGCCTAACAAGTTTTTCTCAGTTGTTCGTGAGGACGAAAATGAAATTCGCTATTGATTCTACGGGAACCAGCAGGCCAATTCAAAACTTTCGGCGATTGATTTTATGGACCTGATTCGAAGTGCTTGTATCTCGGTAATTTGTTGATGGATTTGTCACATTGTGTCAAAATTTCAAATCAATTGGAACAAAACTCACTGCTCACTTTTTGAGAAAAAAAATTAAACGCGTTTTTCTGAAAACCAAATCCATGAACATGATCCTGTAAAAACTACTGAACTAATTCTTTACTTTCTTGGTATAAAATGCCCCTACGTTTTTGAAATTTTTCCATTTTCATATTTTGGTAGTTTTTCACCTTAAAATTAAGATCGCGTTTTTGCTTAAGGGGGAGTAGGGTCTAAATGATGAAAAAAGAATCATCATTTTAGCGTTTTTTTTTTTTCAAAACTATCGTTCAACAAAATAAACTCAAACGTTTTGCATAAAACAAAGCAGCATTCAAACATCATTTTGTAATTTTTTCGTGGAGAAATTCGATGAAGTGGTGTTTTTGAGGACGCTTCTTTAAAATCATGATTTGCGGTGTCCAGAGATGGCATTTCACCAGAGTTATACACGCTAGAGTCAGATTTTTGCCACACCGAGGATGAAAAAACGAAGCACCGCACAAAGAGGAAAGCGCACTTCTTCTCAGTGTCGAATAGACAGCATTTGAGTGTGTGCTTGTGGTTAAAGCAGCTGGCGCGAGTGAAACACATTCTCTTCGCATGAATCGCTCACACGCGCTCTCGTCTAAATACACCCAAGTGACCACTGGCGCGTGATGCTGAGCGAACACTTCTGTGAACTTCAATTAATAGAGAGTAGATCTGGCCTTGCTATGAAAAATTTGCAAGGAAAACCGAAAATTTTACGATAAATTGTTTTATTTTGCTGATTTTGCGTGTCCACGCTTCATCTACGAAAACCATACAGCAGAGTGCTCACCGGCGTGTACACCTCTGTGAAAGTATCTGCATCCACTTCAGAGAATTTATTAGCTAATGCTCTAGCACTTTGGTGCGATTCAGTGGAAGAGGTAAAAGGAAATAAACAAACGCACTCTTGATGCGTGCACACTTACACAACAGTGGTGTATAAATGTGAAAGAAAAGAGCTCTCGTTGAAGTTGTCAGTGCGAGGGGAGAAATTTTGCTTGCTCTTCGTCACACAGAGGAGATAGACATCTCTGGCGGTGTCCACTTTATCTCAGCGCAGACGAATCAGAAGTGAACAAATCAAAGCAGTCTAGATAGAGTAGATGTTTTTCTGGACCCCAACGTTTCTGTTTGAATTTTTTTTTAATTTTTGGAGATTGTTTAAAGTCCAAACTAACATTTTTCACGAAAAAATCGCCATTTTGTAGCTGTAAAACCTCCCCGAAATAACAAACAATGAAAAAGAAAACGTTGGGGTCTGGTTTTTTTATATGTAGAAAAAGTGTGCAAAATTTGAAAAAAATGGTGCAGTAGTTTTTCAATGATGATGGACACGAACTTTCAAAACCTGCTTTCGAGAATAACGCGTTTAAAGTAGTCATTTAGGGGTTTGGTACCTCATGTGTACCGTTTTGTGCTAAAGTGCACATGACTAGTTTTTATTTTTACGTTTCGCATTCAGCTCATCAGCGGTTTATGTTGAACCGTTAGGTGGCGTTAGCAGTTTAACATAAACTGCTGACGCACTGATGAGCTGAATGCGAAACGTAAAAAAAAAGCGTTTAAAGTATTTTGGCTATAAAATCGAAGGAAACAATTTATTACTCTAAGGAACCTGCAGGGTCTAATATTTTCAAAACATCATATATTTTCCTTTGTATTTTGTCATAATGAAACATTTCAAGAATGTTTTCTCAAATTTGTAGGTCAATCGAAGCAGAAATCTTGGGCCTGTGCGCCGAGCTCTTGCTTCTTCGCAGTATGAGATAAGCAAAGATAAAGGCCCGTAACTTGCTGAGTTTTGTTCCGATAGACTTGAAAATATCACAAAATATTCTTGAAATGTTTTACTATAAGAAAACATAAAGAAAAAACTAAATGATTTTTCAACAGTGTTAGAACCTACCCGCCCCTTAAATATGCCGAGAACTGTTAAAAAATCAAAATAACAACTTGAGAACGACCGCCTCCTTCCAGCAAAAACATCTCACCTTTTGACGACCGATTTCTTAAAGGCCGAGATGGTATGTAAAAATTGAGTTCAGACAGAAGTGCAC